>NW_017802469.1:622514-727624 GCF_001625305.1 Branchiostoma belcheri | reverse complement strand
AGCTTCTCTGGCCGGCTAACTCCCCTTGGTATATATTCCCTTTATTTCGGCCAATTTCTATTATTTTTCCAGCGATCCACGGTGCCTGGTAGAGGCTAGTCGGGGCGACAGTAAGCGCTAGCCATTACAGCCGGCGCCGCGGGAATGACACAGCGGTCCACCGGCGGGTACCCGTCGGGCTAGCCTGGGTGCCACCCCGCGCGCGAGTGTCTATCTCCTAAGTAAAAGTCATGGGAAACCATACTCCCGGCAGACCTACTTGGCACACCAGTGGGTCTAATTATCTCCTCGCGCATGAGGCGTTAGAGGGCTTCGCGTGGACGAAGTTTGGGTGGATAATGGTAGCGGACAAATACGGTTTCTCCCGAAATCTATCGCCAAATAAACGCCGGACTCTGGCACCCAGGGCGTGCTAACAGCAACACAACAACCCGCCCTAACCAGCGTGCCAGGCCCTGCAGCGTGCCTTTGCCGGTACTGTGGGGCCCAGTGGGGCCGGTAAAATTCGGTGGCCAGCTGGATACGCGCGCCAGGGGGCTGTTGTTGTTAGCGGGCCAGCTAGCTGAACCGGCCACACCAGCGGTACTTTCGTGGATTTGTTCCATTTGATTTCGAAGATGTTGAAAGAATAAATAATGGATAGAGATCAACTTCTTTTTGTCTTTTTTATTGTCTTCATCTTATGTAAACATAACTGCCTTCGTATTTCAGACAGCTTATGCATGAAATTCGCTTGTATTTATATTTTGAACATGTCTAGTTTTGACATATATCTGCTGGAGTACTCTGTATTGATAACTGTTAACGTGATGATAGCCGCCATCGTGAAACGCCTAATCTGCAGTACAGTAGCATATGCCTTCTGACTGGTTAAAAAAATGAAAACAAAGAAGAAATCATGTCAATGGAGCCCAAAATGGAAGATTTAAAAAATCCTGTCAATAGTGCCAAAAATGGCACTGCTGACAGGACGATCCTGTCAACAGTGTCAAAAATGGCATTGCTGACAGGACGATCCTGTCAGCAATGCAGTATTTCCTGTTATTGACAGGATCGTCCTAGTCAGCAGTACAGTATTTTCTGCTATTGACAGGATACGTCCTGTCAGCAGTGCAGTATTTTCTGCTATTGACAGGACGATCCTGTCAGCAGTGCAGTATTTCCTGCTGTTGACAGGACGATCCTGTCAATAGCCTCAGGCTAATTTTTATGGATGACGTGCATTAATTTTCGCCTGATTTGGGAAAAAAGAAAAAGAAATTTTGTTGCCTCCTGACAATGGGTAAAGATACGTCTTTTGCCATGCCAGAACGTGGATGACAGATAAATATGGAGAGAGGAGACAAGACAAGGCTCTGATTTGATGTTTTGTCTTTTACTTTGATGCAGTGATGTTTTTCATTCCTTTAATATGTGATAGTGGCTGTATATATGTGATGTTCCCACTGAATCAAAACCATTTGTACAATTGTTGAAAACTCTTATTTTTCAAATTCTTTTCAGTGACGGTTTGATGATGTCAAAATTAAAAAAAATGTGGGAACCTTGTTTTTTCGGCCCGCCTTGTTTTTTTCGCCTGCTCGCATTAGATTTGGAGTCTGCGTTGGATGTCAACCATAAAATTTACTTGCTGTGGCCTAACGTCCCTGACCCGATGACATTAGCCACACCCATGTAAAGACAGACTGGTAAACGGTTTAACAAATTTGCTTTTCTTCGCGCAAGAGACTTCAAGTGTCGACTGATTGTCGGCGGTTCAAGAGTTATTGCTAGAAGAACAAGCAATTAAAATACCTGTCCTGTTTTCACATCTTTACCTTAAGGGCCACCTTAATTACTATTTTTAGACGAACGCCTTGATAGATAAAAAGATAAATTTATGTGTAGATTTTGTTATTTCCCCTTCCTTTTGTTGTCTTATGACTGAATTTTTGTCTAAAATAATCCAGTTATCGGTTATATATTTTCTAAACCCTTTTGAAATTTACTACATTAATATTTATGACATAAGAATTGCTGAGGAAAAATGTGAATTGCTACATATATAACGTTATAGCATTTTTAACAACGTTTTCTTTGGTAACGTCCAATGTACCCTTAAAGTAGTGTCCTTTAATTTTGTTTTTCAAGTAGATCATTACTTAAAGCAATGACGCCATATTTTATTTATCTAGGGGCCATTTCCGTCGAAAGACACGGCATATCTCGATTTTTTGTCTATGAGGCACTACCCGCTACGCAACTACTATGATAAAGTCATAGTGCCCATTTTGTAGCGCGATTAAGTGCAAGTCAAACATATTTACGCCTCATACATTTTCCTCTAAAAGAGTCGTTGGTATGCCCAACTTGTCAAAGTCTTCTGTAAGTGAGACTAAGAACTATTGAAGTGATGCTAGTATGGCGTCAAACTTGATTTGTATTGTGATAATTGCACGGGCGAAGCGTTATTAGGTAGTATCAAGCCCCATATGCCCTTTTCAAACCCTATTGTATTCTGGGAGAAGCGGTGCACTATGGGTAGCTCAAGGGTAAAACAAAATCGTTACCATGACAACGTAGACGGACTGAGCACAGTACGCATGCGCCACATACGCGTTGTCATGGTAATGATATTGTTTGCCTCAGCGCTACCCATAGTGCCATTCGTTACCCAGCATGCAATGGAATCCGTTACCCAGCATGCAACGGTCCTTGTAGATTATTAGTTTTACAGTTATAGTATTATATCGGATTATAAACGTTAACGTTATGTATGGTACAATGTGTACCAAAGACGTCAACAAAATACTAGTATGCATCAACAAAACAACTTGTTGTTCCATGACAATTTGATATTTATCAAACAGATATCCCTTAATCAGCAAAACCGAGTCCTTAATGAGATCTAAGGCCATTTTCGTGTCTAACGTTCTAAGGTATCGAAGAATTTGATGACAACAGCAGTGATTATGGTAACTAGCGACACCTAGCATGAGATAGTGAAATACCAGCCGGCTTAAGGAACAATGGTGTTTCCATTTTTAGAATCCCTTTGGTAAACATAGATTTAATATATAGCGAGTAATGGGTGGATGGGATCATCATTAGCTGTAAAGTGATTTGATAAACTACTTATGTAAGTTCACCACATCGGGGTAGCTACTGGGCAATTATGCGGTACTGATGTCAAGGCACATTCTTGTCAAGACGTAGAATGTCCAGACTATGCATGATGTACAAAATGACTAATAAACTGGTGGACGAACCAACCCCTGATACCAGCCCAGAAAAGAACAAGAAACAACCATGCCTTCAAATATCAGAGTTATCAACCAAGGATTGAGGTGTTCAAAAACTCGTATTTCCCCAGAACTATTGTAGACTGGAACTCGTTACCACCAAGTACAGTTGGGGTATCATCACTAGAAAGCTTTAAACAACTCCTGCAATTAAATGTGCAAAGATTGATTGTAACAAGTCGTTCGGTGTGATATAGCTAGCTGCCGCCGCGCCGCGTGCCTGTGAAGCTGGTGTGTTACGCCGAAGGGCCGTTATACCGGCTATACAGATACAGATACCTGGATGTCTAACCTTTACCGACGTACATATCATATTATATTCCTGTTAGCTAGATATGAACAGTCAGTTATGTAATATTTGTCATGTTATTAAATGATGTTGCCTGGCAGCTGAGCTACCCATAGTGCATTGCGTCTCCCAGCATGCATTGGGCTCATTGAAGACCTATTTGCGGATCATGACAATGTAGGGCAAAAGGTTAATGACCCGGAATGACCTCTGAATGACCCAATGACACATCCGGATGACCCAATCACTCATCCACTTTTTGGTAATCCTCCTCCTATAGATATACACGTACGGTATTTGTATGCGGTACAAGGTATTTGTATTTGTATTCAGTGGCAATAATACAAGTCATTGCAAGGTATCAAAAATGTAACTCCACTAAGCAGTAACTTCAAAACCTAACATTGTAATGGTAGTTGACTTACTCTGTCCCTCGTACTAAAATTTAACCTAGAAACTGTTGCAGTCACCTGAGTTAAAAATGTAGGGTCACATTGACTCCTCCCCCTGTTACTATGGCAACGAGGTAAGGTCAGAAAAAAGGTAGGGTCGCCTTGACTCCTCCCCCTGTTACTATGGCAACGAGGTAAGGTCAGAAAAAAGGTAGGGTCACATTGACTCCTCCCCCTGTTACTATGGCAACGAGCGAAAAAGGTAAGGTCACCTTGATGACTCCTCCCCCTGTAACTATGGCGACGAGGTAAGGTCAGAAAAAAGGTAGGGTCACATTGACTCCTCCCCCTGTTACTATGGCAACGAGACAAAAAGGTAGGGTCACCTTGATGACTCCTCCCCCTGTAACTATGGCAAAGCAATAAGGTGAAAAGAGGAATAGATAATGTAGGGTCACCGTAGATTCTTGTGCGGTTAGTTGTCAAAACCTTGTTGAAAGTCCCACGACGAAAAAAAAAATCTTGCGACTTTCCTACGACGAAGTAAAACAATTGTACGAAAGTGTGACCGAGAGAATCGCATACGAGATTAAAGAAGTCTTTTTCCTGGTAGAGAAAAGCAGACCTTAGAATGTCTGTTTCACGATAGAGCTCTTCAAATAAAGTCCATTATTTTACTAATTCAAAGTTCACTTCCTCAACTGGTGTTTCTTGAATTTCTCAACTTTTCTTAGTAAAATAATAGAAATTCTCTTCAACATTTCCTCCTTAGACTAACTTTTGTGTCTGTGTTTAGAAATGTGTCTCGCCACTCACACGTACAATACAACGTAGGTGTTTCTACAAATATCTCTTCATTCCGTATCTCGGAGACTGTCCCCTTGTGGTAGTATTCCATTGACACAATCATGTTTGTACACCGGCCGGCTTAGCAGTCTCAAAAGACCGATGTTGACTCGACTGACGGTCCGTTAAAAGCTGACTCTTACCGCCTATCAAGGCTAGGCACTGCGCAAACACTGTACTTAAAATTAGTGGCCTAGTTTTGGCCACCAGCTGAGCATGAGACAAGGAAGTAGGAAGGACAGTTTGAAAACTTTTGTCTCAAAAATGCTAACGGTATAGTAACAGAGTCCAGGGTAAATATTTTGCAGTGTCATTTGGTACTTGTTGACACTTGGTACGTACGTTGTGCTATCTTTGTAACACTCTCTGTGGCCTTTTACTCTATTCTTTCCTTTCCATTTTTCCCCTTTCCTCCTATCCCACATCCTGTGTGTATCCATTCCTCCCTCCCTCCCTCCTTTCCTCACTCACTCCTTCCCTCTCTCCCTCCTTCCCTCCTTCCAAACCTGACCACGGTGTAGTAGTAAAAAAAAGCAACTTATCTTCATTTGTTTGCAACCTATATTCTTATCATAATGATAAACCTAACCACTAGTTGATATTCCACATTCTAGTTCAACTTTTATCACTACACATCTACATTATAGAAAAGTTTATTGCAAATTCGTACCCGGAGGCTAATTGCAAATTACAAAACATGAAAGAACAATGAAATAAAGTATAAAATAACTTAAGTCTACATGATAAAGGTAGCTGTCTAGAACTATAACTATGTCTAAAACTATGTCTGAAGGGTTTGACTTCTCTTCTGTAAACCATGGAAGACGTAATGTCTCACCTTTTCCAAAATTTGTGGGCTTTTGGAAGTTAAAACTTTTAAGAAGAATATTTTTTTCTTGGTCTGTAAGTTTAGAGAAAATGGGATAAATTGTAGAAGTTTGAATAGTCAACTCATTTCGAGCGTTGTTATGGAATGAACAGTTTGAAATTATACCCTGCACACACGCACAATGTGACTTAAGCTTGGATGTCGAATTCAGCACACTCATGTACACGCTACACGCACGTGATGCAAAAACTGATAAGCGTATGATAGGGTCCCTTCTGAGAAGCCCTACCTTGTAGTCAGATGACGTGTCAATGTACTTAACCCTTCATACTTTAACCCTTTATCAGTGAAGGGTGTGGAGGGTCTCAGGTAGCACAGGGAAGTTCTCACGCTGTTTTTTTAACCTCTCCCAGGCTTCAGAAGCGGCTGGAAAGAGTAAAAAATTACGGCTCTCAGTGGCCAATATGAGATGTTGTCACATCGGCGCACCAAATCCGTAAGGTGTTTTTGGCACCCTGACAGACAGATTAGCCTAAGAGGCTCGGTGGGCGTCACTCCTCCGTATAGGTGGGGAAGTCGTGTAAAGTGCCTTTCCCAAGGCACAACGTCGGGCCACGGTGAGTATCGAACCCGGGACCTATTGGTTCCGAGTCCAACGCTCTAACCGTTGCGCCACCGACGCCAGAAAGAGTAAGAATTGGCCAAAATAATCAAACCAAATCAAATCAACTTTATTGCTCTAGAACTGTAACTGGTAGAATGTATGGCAAAGAAGAAACAACAAGGGTAGATACATGAACTAGAATATAATTCTAACAGAGTTAATTACCTTCGCCAAGAAGGTTATGTTTTCAGGGGCGTTCGTGTATGTGTGTGTGTGTGTGTGTGTCTGTCAACACGATAACTTGAGAAGGCCTTGATGGATTGTCTTGATACTTGGTAGGTGAGTAGGTCTTGATGAGACCTCAAAATGATTAGATTTTGGACCCCCTAGCGGCTTGTTATGGTACTGCAGCTGAACTTCCGGTTTTGATATCTCATGATCTAGACATGCTATGGTGATGAAATTTAGATGGTAGGTAGCTCTTGTGCTGGGGAAGAAGTGATGTGAGTTTAGGCCACCTAGCGGCTTGCTCTGGAACTGCAGCGATAATTATTCTTGAAAATATTCAAAAGGGGATAACTCAAGAACCGGTTGACAGATCGTCGTGATTTTTGGTATGTAGGTAGCTTACGTGATCCTTCATATAATTATGTGACAATTATGCAAATATGGATATAATTTGCATAATTTATGGGGAAATTCTATAAATCAGCTGCATTCCATGATAGGACAATTAAAGCTTGTGACATTAGTAATTGACAACGAGAGAAACACGGGAAGATATTGATTATGTTAATAATGACCTAATTTGCATAATTAATGAGAAAATTTTATAATTATGTAATGATAACTGCCTGGAATTTCATACTTGTGGTATTTGAAAGTTAAATTGAGGTGAACATCATTAAACATAATTTATTCAAATCAGGACCTCATTTGCATAATTTATTAGGAAATGCTAGAATGCATTGTTTGTTAATATAAGACTGTTGAGATTATGATAAAATGATATAATTCATGAAAATTAGGTTCCTATTTCTTAAATCAGGGGGGAATAATCTAATCTATAATTTGTCAGTCATAAAGATTAACATCATTTGGCGAAGGTATGAGATCGGGGAACTCTAGTTCCTAATGATACTAAAGCTAATATTAATATATTGTATGTTTTCTTGAGGAGAGTAATATTTTATCTCAAATTGTACCCTCTATAGCAATGAGCGAAATGAACTCTTTGACGTAGCCTCCAAATTCTACCCAAACTTTCATATACAAATGAAAAGAAAACTATTCTCCTCTTAACATCCAAACCCCCACAAATTACAGAAAAAGTGGGATCCTTTGTCTTCCTCTGTCTTTAAAAAAGAAGTCAAACCCAGTAGTTTTACTAGTAGTTTCTTAGTAGTTATCAGTAGTTCTATGTGTACTAATTGTCTGTTTTTACAACAAATGTTTCTTCTGTTACTGTAATTAGCCCTCGGGCATGAATTTGCAATAAAACAATTGTTATAAAATATAACATGCCAGGGCCAGGGGGGTTATTTATTCCGCTAAAGGGTATAGTTTGTCTCTACCGAAGCATTTTATCTTTCTATTTGGCCAACTTCTACTCTTTCCAGTCGCTTCTGAAGCCTAGTTGTTGTTTTCAGCTTGCACTATTAAACCTGTTATGGAAACGGTAGCAGAAGTTCCTGTGCTCTGTGAATGTTACTCGGCATTGTTATTCTTCCGTCCAATAATCCTACACAAACCCAGCTGGCTTAGTCGTGCGCGCGTGTGTTTCCAAAGTTCAAAAGTGGCCTGAATGGCATTTGTTTACACTATTAAGCAGGCGTACTTGAGTGAAATACAATGAATCGCTCTATAAAAGCTAGTACCAGTCCTTTGTGGCGTCAACGTTGTAGCTTGAAAAGAAATCGTTACTATTTCAATCAATCAACATAGCAAGAGTGCAAAGTACTCCTGAATTGCGTCAACTTTACATGGTGGGTACAAGAAGAAACACAGGGCAACAAGTTGCCAGGGGGTCCAAAATCAAATCATTTCGAGGTCTCATCAAGACCTACCCACCTACTAAGTATCAAAACAATCCATTTAAGCCTTCTCAAGTTATCGTGTTTACAGACACACACACAGCCACTCACACATACACGAACGTCTCTGAAAACATAACACACACAAAAAAACTAAGCCTGCATTTGCCAAAAACAACAGTTACTCAAGCAACTTGATATGATTTTGGAAACGGTCAGATGTTTCATGTAGCATCCACTACCTTTCGTCAGTGACACTAAGAGACTGCAGGAGAATTGCAGGTTTATAAGCACGAACTATTGATTGATATACAAATACGTGAAGACAATTTTTGGAACTTAAAAGGAAACAACAGTTAGACAAGATGATGCAAATTAGCCAAGAAGCTCCTGCTGTTTCAGAACAGGAGCTTAAGTTGTGTTGTCTGTCCTTGGGGCTGGCAGCGCCAAGTCTTCAGTGCCTGAGAGATCTACCCGTAACCCCCCACCCCCACCCTGTTTAGCCTGCATTTGACTATTGTACAGTCAGATAGTGTAGTGGAGGTCCATGCCTTGGGCACCCTGATACCACCAACGTTTGAACGCACAAAACTAATCTTAATTAAACGTAATTAGAAAAGCGCGCGTACATGAATCTCTGTGTGGTTGTTCTAACAATGTCGGTAAACACTTGGTCAGCGAAATGGTATTTGAGGGTCGGACGGAGGTGAACCTTGTATCAGCAAAGTCGTGATGTCCAATGGCTAGCTTGAAAAACATTTCAGGCCATATTTGGTCACGTAATTCTTCTGTATCTGTATAGCCGGTGTAACCGCCCTTTGGCGTAACACACCAACTTCGCAGGCAAGCGGCGCGGCGGCAGCTGGCTACATTACACCGATCGACTTGTTACACCTAACCCTTGAACATCTAACTCTAAACATTATTTAAAGCTATCTAATGATAATGCCCCTACTGTACTCGGTGACTGCGAGTTCCACTCTGCGATAGTTCTAGGAAAGAATGAGTTTTTGAACACCTCAATCCTTGGTTGATAACTCTGGTACTTGAAGGCATGGTTATTTCTTGTTCTCTTCTGGGCTGGTATTAGGTACTTAGTAGTTGGTACGTCCACCAGTTTGTTAGTCATATTGTACATCATGCATAGTCTGGTCATTTTAGGTACTTATTAGGTACTTAGTAGTTCTTTGTCTCACTTACAGAAGACATTTGGGCATACCAACTGCTCATTTACAGGAAAATGTATGAGGCGTAAGTATGTTTGATATGTACTTTATCGCACTACACAATGCATACTATATAACTTTATCATGATAGTTGTTGTATAGCTAGTAGTAACTGGCTACCGCCACTTCACGAAAAATAGTAGAAAATATTCCTATTTCCTTGCGAAAAAATGACTTAAAAGTAAATTATGAGGCTCCGAAGTGAATATGTCCTTAAGTATATTTGGCAAGGGGGTATCTAGGTAAAACATGTGATACAACTGGCATAACAGAATAACAGTTTATTGATGTGGCTACATGATAGAAAAAAGTGTATTTGTGTATAAGCCAATATATACAGAAACGGGAAACAGTACTGATAAAATTTCACTTTGAAGGCTATTTTATGAGGCTGTATATATATTAGTTCTCTGTTCTCGACTTCCTTGTTTTCACTTGCTCAAATAATGTTTGCAACGCTTTAAACAGTTCATACATATTAAAACATAGAAAACCCATTTAATCAATAATAGTATTAGATTAGGTTTACCCTTATGCTGTTAACTAGATTGCGTGTACCCCCACCCCTTTTTCGCCTATAATATTGTTGATAAAATTGTAACTTTATATTTTTTTTACTTCTCTCAGAGTCGATTTTCCTTGTCCATACTTTCCATACCCTTTGTTAATGTTAATCAGTAATTCTTTGTTAATAAAACTCCATTTGTTTCTCCTACTACGTAAAACACGTAAAACATGTACAAGCTAATTCTAGCACGTACACCATTTGAAAGCATAACACTGTGAATAATACTATAGGAATGTACTACAATTACTGTATTCTTTTCTGTTACTAAGCAGTCTGGTATTTCATAACTAATATTATCAAATATAACACACGTAATACATGTACACTAACATGGTGAGTGACACGTACAATACAATAGCATACCACAGTGAATAAGACTATAGGAATGTATTTGCAAAAGCTTTTCACTATTTGTTGTATTCTTTTCTCTAACTACATAGCTAAGTAATCTGGTATATTATAACTAAGGTTCTCAAATATAAAACACGTAATACATATACATTTAACATAGTGAGTGACACATACCCTATGAAACCATACCACAGTAAGTAAGACTATAGGAATGTTTTACAAATTTGGTGTTTCACTATTTGCTATTCTTTTTTCTTACTAAGTAATCTGATATTTAATAACTAAGATTATCAAATTTAAAACACGTAATACACGTACACTATATGTGGAGTGACACAGTGAGTATAAGACTATAGGAATTTATTACAAAAACTTTTCACTATTTGGTGTATTCTTTTCTCTTACTAAGTAATCTGTTGACTGTTGTTTTCTAAGGTTCTCAAATATAAAATACTGTGTCCAAAATGCTCCCTTACTTCCCCACCATTCCCTACCACAAAAAACAATTTTACTACTAAAATCAAAGAACCCACATATCATAGAAGAAGTGGGTAAATTCGTCTTTCATTGCCTAAAAAGAAGAAGTCAAACCCAGTAAAACTAGTACAATGTATGTTGTAGAATATAATGCTAGACGTAGATATAGTCTCACATACCACTGTATTTCCTTTCTTATGTTGTTTGTAACTGCAATTAGCCCTCGGGCATGTATTTGCAATACACTTTCATTATAAAACACATAATACATGTACATGTACACTAACATAGTGAGTGACACTGACTATATATATAGTCTTAATCACCATAGTGAGTAACACTATAGGAATGTAAAACAAAGGTGTTCTAATTTCCTGTCTTGGTAACTGAAAGCAAAGCACTGACGCGTCTTAATTCTTAAGAAAATAAGGTAATACGTAGATGACCACAGAAGTACATTTGTTAGATCGTGTTATTGGGGTTAATTAGTTTGTTGAAAGGGAAGTTTTAAGACAACAAACAAACAAAAAAGGAACCACTAGTGTAAATACGCAAATGTTGCTCGGTAACAACACTATAAGCGTTGTGATTGATTATCATATCAATAAGAGGAATAAAATTAAACGTTGCTCGGTGATAACACTAGTATAAGCGTTATGATTGAATATCATATCAATAAAAGGAACACAATATGAAATACGCATTGTTTGATGTTTCGTACAGATAGAATAGAAGAAGTGCCTGGATCCGGATTTTTTGTTTGTTTTGCGGAAATATTTAACATGTAACGTTAACTCTATAGTTACATTTCAACCATCGAAAATGACCATGGCGATTTCCTCATTGAAAAAGCTTGCAATTTTGTAGTTCTCTACGTATACTTTAGAGGGTTGTTGTTTGGGGTTGTTAGAATATATGTTAGGGCTACGCTTTTTGACCCGGGTTCGAATCCGAGCTCTTACTTTTTCTTTTTTTTTCACTAATAATACCTTTTTCATTATCCTCCCTTGCATTTACAATTAGATTTAATAGTATATATTACGTTTTATACGTTTTTGTACCTCATCGACCAGTCAGCGATATGGTATGGAAAGGCGACGACCGTTCTGAAAGGTGACGACCGTTTACGAGACGGAATTTTTTTCTATGTATTCCAACATTTATTACACATGTCGACAACACAATCAAGTTTTTTTTCAACTTATTTTCATGCCGCCACCAACGCAGACAAACGCATGAACGGACAACAGACATACTCATTTTCACCTGAGGTAAGTAAGGAAATTCGTGTAAAGTGTCTTTCCCAAGGGCACAAGATCGGTGGCATGGCAGGATTCGAACTCGGGACCTCTTGGTTCCGAGCCGAACGGTCTGTCGTTACGCCACACGACCCCAGACGGAAATTTGCGTTGCCCCCTCACCTCAGCGTGATAGCAACACACACCGTACCTCCTAGTGACACATACCGAGATATACCAAAGGTTGGACCGCTCTGTTTGCTACCGGTTTACCTTCCGCCCCTCCTCAGTACAAGTGGGCTATTTTTCACAGCTTACGTCAATATTTGTGACGTACTGAGAACTTTGTTCGATATCCTCTAGGCTAGTTACCAGTCTCCCCCAGGGAGCGTTCTCGGCCCTTAACGCTTCTCTCCCCGCCTGGCTTCCTAACCCCACCCCGATGATTTTTTTTCTCACTTAACAGCCCTAAACGGCCTTCCAAGGGAGCCAAGGCAAGATTTCCTCGGTGGCATGTTGGCATTGGTACCGAAGAGCTGGCCTGTGTGGGCCCTGGCTTCTCTCCAAGCAGAGGTTGATGGGGGAAGATCGTTACCATTTTTATATATAGCCCGTTTTTGTATTTTCATTTGTAGCTACCCCCACCAACCTTGGGTGGCGAATTGGACCCTCTCTGGAAAATTTGATACTGTCTTTTTGCCACCCTAGGATCTGCTTGGAGAATAAGATCTGCTCAGTGGAGGTAGGCCCTTGCAGGAGTCTGGATTCGAGACTAGCGAGAAGTTGCATAGTCACATGGAACATGGGAGTGGTCACCATGTGACGTACGTAGCAGCGTGGTCTAACTAAAGGCTGGGTGGGGGAAAGCAAACTGGCAGTTTTTGGACTAGACCCCGACTGTATCGATCTTACACTCGGTCAACTTCTGTGTTTTTTTTATTAAATCGTTGCGTAAGTTCCAAACTACCATGCCAGGTCGGGACAGATCATCAAGGTACTTTCGCGAGATGGACCGCCCCAGCCCTTCTGGTTCATTCGAGGTGAGTTCTAGACGTTATTTTTAAATGTTTAACGGTTGTTTTGGAGTTTTAGGACATTTAGGACAGTTGGGGAACATGTAGTACCTAACAGGGAAACACATGCCGTAAGAACTAGGAAGCATGTTGACGAACTTATATATACTGTTCATTACTCTTTATTAAAAAGTGTACGGTCATAATTCCACCGTATGTAATACTCATACTCCAAATCTTTGTACATAAAAAAGGCAAATAAATGGCTAGGTTAAGCTTAATTTTCACGTAAAAATGCCCTATAGTTGTTCTAGAAGGATCATTTTGGCCAGAAGGCCCAAATACATGAATGGAGTCGTTTTGAACACGATCAGATATAATTTTGTAGTGTTTATCAGTATGTACCAGGCGCCGTCCAGTCCAGTTACGTGTATAAAGTCCGCACAGGTTAAACTTCAGGTCACACTTACATGTATCTGTTGGATAGAACAAAGAAGCGGGCGTCTATTCCGACATGGTTTGATCTCAATGTCTATTCAGTCGTAAAAACACGGACAAAGTGATATTAAAGACTGTGTATTGGGTATAACGTGAAGATTCATATTACGTATTTTAGCTAGTCATACATGAAATGACATATAACGTGGGGTCGTGTGGCGTAACGGTCGAGTGTTCGGCTGAGACCCAAGAGTATTCGGCAAGAGCGTTCGGCTCAGACCGAAGAGGTGCCGGGTTCGAATCCTGCCCATGCCACCGATCTTGTGCCCTTGGGAAGTGCACTTTACACAACTTTCCTCACTTTACTCAGGTGGAAATGAGTACCTAGCTTTGGTTAGGGACGTCCCTCGGATAGGACGTTAAATGGAGGTCCCATGTTTGGGGAGAGCCACACCCCATGCACGTTAAAGAACCCACCGCACTTATCGAAAAGAGCAGGGGACCTTCCCAGTGTGAGTGGTTCAAACGTTACAGTCTGGTCTCAGGTTTGACATCATTTGAATGTAGGTAGACTAAGGCACACGTAGTCTGTCACTTTGAAAGAATTCATGGGCCCAAAAGCTAGTCACCAATAGCTAGTCATCAAAAGTTAGTCACCAAAAGCTAGTCACCAAAAGCTAATCACCAAAAGCTAGTCACCAAAAACTTCTCACCAAAAACTAGTCACCAAAAACCAGTCACCAAAAGCTTAGTCACCAAAAGCTAGTCACCAAAAGCTAGTCACCAAAAGCTAGTCACCAAAAGCTTGTCACCAAAAGCTTGTCACCAAAAGCTAGTCACCAAAAGCTAGTCACCAAAAGCTAGTCACCAAAAGCTAGTCACCAAAAGCTTAGTCACCAAAAGCTAGTCACCAAAAGCTAGTCACCAAAAGCTAGTCACCAAAAGCCAGTTACCAAAAACTAGTCACCAAAAGCTAGTCACCAAAAGTTTAGTCACCAAAAGCTAGTCACCAAAAGCTAGTCACCAGAAGCTAGTCACCAAAAGCTAGTCACCAAAAGCTAGTCACCAAAAGCTTAGTCACCAAAAACTAATCACCAAAAGCTAGTCACCAAAAGCTAGTCACCAAAAGCTAGTCACCAAAAGCTAGTCACCAACGTGCATGTTTAAGAATCAAGTTTGATAGATTTTCCTAGATGACAGTCAAGTGTCGAAATATGACCAAATATTGATTCATATCGATATGTAAGGGCTGTATATGTTATATCAGCTTATTTTATCGATAGAAATCTCTTACTGTTTCCTCGTCCTTTGGTTGCTATGTAAAGTCTGTGTAAAACTTTTGCCGTTTAACTTCCTCAAACTAGTAGTATCGTTCGCTCTCCTTCTTTCTACTGTTTGCTTTTGCCATATCAAGGCCTCTAATTTTGTCTTATGTATCATGTATATATGATTGGAACATTTTCCTAAGTTTAAAGTTGCTATGTATGTAACGTATGTGTAAAACTTTCTGTCAATTTGCTTCCTCAAACTACTATTTATTATCATTCACTCTCTCTCTCTCTCTTTCTATTGTCTGCTTTTGCCTTATCAACGCTAACCTGGTATCCAGTCTATCGTGGTTGGGGCGGATTTTCTTCGGGGCTGCTGAAGCTCTTCCCCGCCCGCTTGAGCTAGGTTCCCCCGCTAGGTTTCTCACGGCGGGATATGGTGCCAAACTCTGTTAGCAAAGCTCCTACAGGCGTAACACTCCTACCGGGCGGTCTGTTGTACTGGGCGGGGGGAAACTATTGGTGCCCCGAAGACAACCTGCCTCAACCACGACAGACTGGATACCAGGTTATATCAACGCTCCCAATTTTGTATCATACATGTACATGAATATATTTGCAGCATTTTTTCTTTAGTTTACAGTTACTCCTTAAACTTAGACTACTGAATTGTCAGCGTCAGCATAATACATTAGAAGAAGTGGAATGTAGAGACTTGTTATTGAAAACGTTGTACAAAGAAAAGGTGTTGACTGGGAAACGCCATAGAGTACGAACTAGGCAACGGGCATACATTGGAGCCCCGCACACGTTCAATGGCTTTGAAAACTGGTAACAAAGCCTTGAACAACAGATGTACATTTCGTAACGTTGAGGTCACATTTCCAAACCAAGGCCCGGTCGGGTTGTCTCGATTAACGAAACATCAACAATTTATATCAATAATTTACGTACTAAATAGGTCCCATTTTTCCCAATTTTTGTGCTTTCTTTTCTTTTGTATTTTTCATATTTTTCGTTCCAAGAGACTGCCCGGCCGGGCACCGGTTTGGAAATGGGACCTCAGCATAAGCTAGGCTACATTCGTTGTGCAACTTTTTTTGTCGTAGAATTTTTTCTTAGAGGGAATATGAGAGAACCGATCGTTGATGAGGACCCACGACATCTATTTTTTTTTGGTCGCAAGACAACAGAGTATTGTACGACACATTTACGACTATATTAATAAAATGTCTTCAATTTTCTGTCCGGGCCCTTAACCTAATTAGATACCAATGCTGGGCAATAGTGCACCGCTGTGTTGTAACGAAATGGATATTGAAACAGCACTTATTATATAAGGCCACAGCAAGTAATTTTTATGGATGGCATCAACGTGCGCATTAAGTTTTTAAAAAAAGAAGAAATTTTGTTGCCCTCTGACAGTGGTCAACATGCCGAAAATGGGCAAAGATGTCTGTTGCCATGCCGGAAGGAGGATGGCAGATAACTATGAAGAGAGGAGACAAGAAAAGACTCTGATTCAATTCAGTTTTTTTTTTTTTACTTTGATGCAGCTTCCTTTCATATTCGCAAGAAATTAGGTTTTAATTACTTTTACCACTCAGTTAATTAGTTGACTGAAAATCAATCTACGCACTTGTCTGCATGATTTGTTGGTGCTTACTAAATTTAAAGGCAGTTACGGGCCTCAGAAACCACTCGATACTTTACAAGGCGTAAATTAAACAATTCTAACTACGAGTTGATGAACATATATACAACAGACGTAGGTAAGGCCACACTGACTTAATTTTATGGATGACATGCACGCGCGCATTTAATTTCGCCTGTCCTAAAAAAAAGATCACGTCCTCCGAGGCTCTGGCCTAGCTCTAGGCCTGGGTAGTCCATGGTAGTTAGCGACAATACGGAGCCGGTGGTAACTCTGGAGGACGGCACCCAGGCTGCCAAAGCTCCACGACTCAAGATCTCAGTACATACAGTGCCGATTCATAAATTCCGCAAAAAAGCCAGCATGTGCCGGCTTGTCGTGTACGTCGCTTTGTACTGACGCAAATTCGCAATACCAGCTTTGTATTCTTGTGGTTTAGCAGCATTTTTACTTTTGGCAGGATTCTTTTTATTCGCCCGCGCGCACTAGTTTGAGGGTCTTCAGCGGATGTCATCCATAAAATTAAGACGGTGTGGCCTAAATGTGGTTGGGGCATGGGGGTGAAAATTTGTGGCCCTCGCCGCCACCCCCTTTACCTATCTACTCTTTCACACCGTGCTTTTGTTGAGCTTGTTTGTTTTTCTGCCGACAACTGTTGTGGTCTATTTACATCTTGATATTGACTCGATAAATGAGTTTTTAACGTCTTTTATTGAAGTACCAGTCTGAGACACATAGAACTGTTTTTTCTGTCTTTTGAAGTAGTAATACATTGGCAAATTGACATGTCACTCCAGTACTACACTGTACTAATAGTTCATGTATACCAGAAAGGTACATAGACGTAAGATGATTCATGTACACCGAGTTTAACTATGCGTGACGACCTTCTTTGGGTCTTTGGGTGGGGCTCACATTCTTACACTATACACGTCATCGCAAAACCCGTATTTTTTTTAACGGAGTGGTTCAATATACGACCACTTCTCGGCATTGAACTAGAAATATGAGAGAAACATGGCTATGACAAGAGATGGCGGTGAACGTTTGATTTGAAAGCCTGTAGATTGTAGGTTGGTGGGAAACACTTGTCAGGGAGGGAATTCCAAAGCTTGGCCGTGCGGGGAAAGAAACTGTCACTGTAAAAAAGGTTTCAAACAAGGAATTTGGACGGTGAAGTTGTGTAAGCTAGTGGAGAACCTAGTGGAACGCTTAAATTGTACATAGCACTTCTGCATAACATTTCGTTAAGGGCCGTAGGTGCTATTTAAAGATGGCATTTTGTCTTTAATTTTTAAATGTTGTATCGAAAATTAAAAGACATCGTCTGCAACAGGCGAAATTCTGATGCAATGCAATTGAACAAACATCCAATGAAAACCGTGAAAAAAAAGGTTTCGAATTCGCGCAGGCGCAGTACGTTCTGCCGACGTACTCAATTCAAGTACATCGATTTTAACGATTTTTATGACGTCATTGGGGGCGTGGCCCACATTCTCGCACGTCATCACGTACTGACCGTTAGTCACGTAGACATCACGTGACCTGTGCGGGGGGTATTAATTGGATCAATATGAAAAAATTTATCCAGACCCAAGTCGTCACATTGCATCGCACTGGTGTCACCAGGAAGTTTAAGCTTTAGAAAAAAATGGACAGACGAAACAGAACGTCCAAACATTTTAAAAGGGCCAATTCCCTTGAGGTAAGGCAAAAAAGTTCGTATCTTGTAAAAAAAAACTTTCATGAGATAAATAATTGCTGCTGTCAATCAACATATGGTAGGATCAAAGAAACATGTTGACGAATTGTGAGCTAACTTTTTCCTGGTGTAGATACGGAAATATTGGTTGACTGCGTCTCCTGAAACGGAGTGTTTGCTTTGGTGAGTAAACATGTGTTTACATGTGTAAACATGAGTAAACACTATGAGAAAGATAATTGTTGCTGTCAATCAACATATGGTAGGATCAAAGTAACAAGTTGACGAATTGTGAGCTAACTTTTTCCTGGTGTAGATACGGAAATATTGGTACATGGTTGACTGCGTCTTCTGAAAAGAAGTGTTTGCTTTGGTGAGTAAACATGTGTTTACGCGTGTAAACATGAGTAAACACTACTGGTATCCAAGATACGGAGACTGTGTACGGACTAAACTGGTACAGTATACATAACATATGTTATCTCAGATATAAGGAAGCTGGAAGTAGGTTAAAATGTACGAAAAATTGCTTACTTACAAAACGTATGCTGAAGTGTATATAAGTCAATTGCTGTATATGTGAGACATAAATATCTCAGAGTGGAACTCGCTGTCACCAAGTACAGTAGGGGCATTATCATTAGATAGCTTGAAACAGTGCTTAGAGTTAGATGTTCAAGCGTAGGTGTAACAAGTCGTTCAGTGTAATATAGCCAGCTGTCGCCGCGCCGCGTGCCTGCGAAGCTGGTGTGTAACCCTGTAGGGCAGTTATACCGGCTATACAGATACAGTCAGATACAGATGTTGCACGCTGTTTTCTTTACCCCGTTGCAGTTTTTATGGGTCATGTAATATTTCGTGAGAAAACCCATAGTTTGAGGCAGTCTTCTGAAAAGACAGAACTACCCTGAGGCGTCGCCAAAAAGGGATTTAAAAAGCGCTTGCTCAAGAAATGTTTTAGCAAAGAGAAAGATTGCATTTTTAACCATCAAGCCTGACTATTAATAGCTTCGGTATCTGGGCAAACCTGAATGGATTAGCCCATTAAGGAAGTGGATATCGATCGACCGCAAGAGAAGATATCAAGTTACGGAACAAAATTGGTTTCCATGCATGGCAAAGTTTGCGCAAGCAGTAACAAAAGAAAAGACTGTTTAACTGTGTAATTAAGTGGGACACTGTACACACTGCACACAATTTCAACGTAACCTGTCTATATACCGTTCTTGTGACACCTTGTTTGGCTCAAACAGGTAAATGTGTAAGATACCACAGTCTGCATTGTCTGCACTACTTTGAAGTGAATATAAATATTTTATCTAGTACTTTCATCTATTCTAATTAAGTGGAGTGGAAATGTATTTTTCGATAAAATACTTGAAACTTACTACTTACTAATTGTACAAAGAGGAAAAGATAAGAACGCAAAGATTTATTTGTTCAAAACAATAAACGTTTTATTCATATTGGACTTCTATATCTAATTGACTGTTAGAAACAGTCAAGCAGAGCTAGAAGCGCTTGGTATCTGCAATGTAAGTCTGAGTGAGTTGCATCGTTTTAAAGTTGTACATAGAGGGTAACAACGTGGAGCCTCTAAGAATAAAGTGCAGTTATAACAATAAACTTATTTAAAGTTAAAACTTTTGATCCAACACAAAGAAATCTCTCACCTAGAGCTTTCGACCAGTCACTCTAGTCTTCCTCAGTAGACTGACCCAGTGAAGCTTGTCACGTGGCTTCTTTGAAGTGTGACGTCAACACTTGGTAAAAGGTAACTGGTGGACGATGTCGGCCCCCGTCGCGGTTCAATGAAGGGTGATGGGCCCTGATGTATATGGCTTCCTTCACCCCTCTCAAGAAATAGTCTTGTTCAGTGTCCAAAATACTTACAGTGTCAAGTGTCAGCTTCACTGGGTCAGTCTACTGAGGAAGACCAGGTCGAAAGCTCTAGGTGAGAGAATTTTTTGTGTTGGACCAAAAGTTTTAACTTTAAACATGTAACTACCAACACAGATGAACTTTCATGATAACAATAAACTTACCATTATCATCAGGATATTGAGGCGAGTTGGTCGCGGAAGCCACCACAGTTTGAGGCCCGGCGAAAGAAGGAGAAGGCGAAGCAGAGCTCCATGGCCTGCTACCATGTCGTCGTTCTGGTTTTCCTTTTCATCCTCACCGCTGGAATAGCATATCTGGGTAAGTCAGCGTATTACTGATTAAAATGGATGTAAGCAGCAATCAACGGTTGTAAATAATCATAAGCGCAATGCAAAAACATTCACACATCATCATTCAAATTTTATGCTTCAAACGCATCCCCCAACTGTCCAATGTCAGAAATCTCTTCATGAAATTCACTCAAAGCCATCTTTCATCATGACACAAAATCGTTTTCTTTTGATTGCATTATTATTAAACCCTGTATCACAAACATGATCTGTTCCCATATTTTCCATTGTACCAAGGACATTATACATCTGTGTATAATGTCCTTGATTGTACAAAAAAGCGAGAAGAATTTGACCACTCTGTTATATTGGCTCAGTAACTAGAACACTTTGTATTAGCCTAGTATGGTACCCCTGTATGCTCCTTATGTATGCATGTCTCAGTCAAGTAGTTTTATTTTTTGTCTCCACTTTTCTATATATGTTTGTTATGTGTCTGTTAAGTCTTGACCTGTACCTAGCCCGTCGTGGCATGAATGTACAATAAAAGTATTTCATTATTTACAGTGTACAACGGAGCAGACACATCAACGTTTCTCCGTCGTAACAAGATTGGTGAGTGTTTCTTTTATTATTTCCCATCAGCTAAGTGCTAGTAACTGTGGCTTGCCCCATGTTTGACATGTTTGCAACAAAGAAAATGGACATACAATCTGTTTTATCAAACACACTATCGACCAAATTATTATTTAAAGTACAACTGAGAACTATAAATCACCTGTAGGTCGATGATTTCGCAAGGGGAACAAATTTACATTTTACAATTTGCTCATCCAAGCATGTTGTTATCACACACTCACGAGACTGTACGTGTGCAAATATTTGTCATAAAAAATACCAGAATCACGTCAACAGTCTATGACCTTTCGGTCATTTACAATAACACTGTGGGAAGAGAAGAAATGACCTAGCCTGACTAAACTGCGCCCCTTGCGGCCGCCGCCTGAAGTGCTGCCCCCAGGACACAGCAAGTAATTTTTATGGATGACATAAGCGTGCATTAATTTTCGCCTGATTTTAGGGAAAAACACACGAAATTTTGTTGCCTTCTGACAGTGGTCAACATGCCAAAAATGTTGCCATGCCGGAAGGTGGATGGCAGAGAGGAGACAAGAAAAGTCTCTGATTTAATGCTTCGTTTCTTACATTGATGCAGTGATATGTGATGTTGGCTGTGTATATATGATGCTCCCACTAAATTAAAATCATTTGTACAATGATTGAGTCCAAATTTTAAAATGTAGGAACCCTGTTTTTTTCGGCCCGCCTTGTTTTTTTTTCGCCCGCTCGCATTAGATTTAGAGTCTGCGAAGGATGTCATCCATAGCATTTACATGCTGTGGCCTGTTAAACCTCCGGCCGAGAGCTTGCGTAACACAGGCTAAGAAATGACCTAACAACAAACATAGAACGATCTCTACATATACGTGCGCCCTCGTTACCTTGTTCTGGTTCTCCTCCGATACCACTAAGTTGTTCCTGGGCGTCTACGTCTTGGAATAAACACTGTTGTGACTCCAAACATTGTCCAATGCGACGTACCCTCCCCAACAAAGATGGCGGACAAACGCAAAAATGTCGTCTGACGAAGACTGATCTCGTACCCAGGGTGCTCTGAATCGGTCAAAGCTATTGAATTAATCTCAGTATTTGTGAAATCATTATACACCATGACGAGGTTATAGCGTCATAAAAGATATGAAATTGGGACTTCTGATCGTATTCTGGCTATATATATGTGATAATGATGAATAAAACTAGAAAGGCCAACATTTGTTTTGGAGCAAATGTAATATATCACTCCATCTCCCTCCCCAAACAAAAATAGAAGATTATGAAATATAAGATGCCTGTTTTGTTTGCGTTTACAGATTCTGTGTCGGCAACTGAGAGCAGTTGTGTGCCGAATCCGTGTTTCTATGGCGGTGTGTGTGAGGACAACGGAGACGGTGGTTACACCTGCACATGTCCCGCAGGACGGGAGGGGGAGAAATGCGAAATAAGTATGTTCATCATCTGTCCAATGATGTGTGTACATATGTTGCTATACTTCCTATACTCCTACACTACGGTATGGAACATGGTAGGCTTT
Source organism: Branchiostoma belcheri (assembly GCF_001625305.1). NCBI lineage: Eukaryota > Metazoa > Chordata > Leptocardii > Amphioxiformes > Branchiostomatidae > Branchiostoma > Branchiostoma belcheri. The sequence goes on along the minus strand of NW_017802469.1, from coordinate 705,089 downwards.
TGTAGGCGTTGGGCAAGATTGAAGAATCAAATGGTCCATTGAATTTAAAGGGTGTCAGCTCATTTGAACACCTACGTAACATTCGATTCACTATATGTACAGAAGGATGCCAACAACTCTATATGTACAATATGGTAGGACATAGTATTGTTTAACGAACTTATACACAAGGCAATACAATATACAAATATGATACACAACAGAACACTATAAATTATTAAGAAGGCATTAATTTGGTGAGAAAAGACCTTTATAATATCATAGGGATGTAGAGAGGGACAAGAAATGCTCACTTCAGAAAAGTCGTTCTAACAAGATTGTTCTTGCCTTTTCTACCCTGACCAGGTGCTGCCTGCTCAGGTAACCCGTGTAATCACGGTAACTGTACCGAGGACCCCAACGGATACTACTGTGCCTGTGAGCCAGGTTGGACAGGAACGAGATGCGAAACAGGTCAGTGTAGACAGCAAATAAATTTAGATACGTAGATTATGATCATGAAATTTGGTATTTTTATTAATTTTTTATTTACTAGTAATGTTTAGTAACTTTTATGAAAGTTCATCTTTTTGGTAGTTACACGTTTCAAGTTACAAGTTTGATCCAACACAAGAAATGGTTCTTACGTAGAGCTTTCGACCAGTCACTCTGGTCTTCCTCAGTAGACTGACCCAGTGAGGCTTGTCACGTGGCTTCTTTGAAGTGTTACGTCACCACCGGACCAAAGGTATCTGGTAAACGATGTTGGCAAAGAAGTATAAAACATTTATAAAGCTTGTGACTGTATAATGTATTTGTATCTGCAGCATTGTTCTGTGCGAGCCAGCCTTGCCAGCATGGGGGAGTCTGTATAGATGGTGCAAACGGCTTCTACTGTTTCTGTGAACAAGGTTGGACCGGCAAACAGTGCGAAACAGGTAAAATCATAAACCTATTCAATATGGCTTGCCGTTGCTGAATTTTCAATGACACTTAATGGAATTATTCAATCTTTACAAGCGCGAATGCTTAATATGATTTTATTATATTTACCGAAGGAGAACATATTGTTCTTGCTCTGTTTCTTCTTCTTCTTCCGTTCCAAACACTAACCTCTGACCTGGCCAATGACCTGATTTGTTGACGTCTCTCACCATGGTAACTGGTGTTGGGAAAAATCCCATGGCCCATTGAATTTAAATGTTCTCTCATTTCAACACCTACGTAACATTCGATTCACTATATGTACAGAAGGATGCCAACAACTCTATATGTACAATATGGTAGGACATAGTATTGTTTAACGAACTTATACACAAGGCAATACAATATACAAATATGATACACAACAGAACACTATAAATTATTAAGAAGGCATTAATTTGGTGAGAAAAGACCTTTATAATATCATAGGGATGTAGAGAGGGACAAGAAATGCTCACTTCAGAAAAGTCGTTCTAACAAGATTGTTCTTGCCTTTTCTACCCTGGCCAGGTGCTGCCTGCTCAGGTAACCCGTGTCATCACGGTAACTGTACCGAGGACCCCAACGGATACTACTGTGCCTGTGAGCCAGGCTGGACTGGGACGAGATGCGAAACAGGTTAGTGTCGACAGTAATTAAAAATATACTAGAAACGTAGATCGTGATCGTGAAATTTAGTATTTTTTTATTAGTAATGTTTAGTATGTTTTAAAACAATATTTTAAAAAATCATAAAAGGTCATCTGTGTTGGTAGTTACATGTTTCAAGTAACAACTTTTGATTCATCACAAAGGAATAGATCTCACCTAGAGCTTTCGACCAGTCACTCTGGTCTTCCTCAGTAGACTGACCCAGTGAGGCTTGTCACGTGGCTTCTCTGTAGTGTGACGTCAACACTGGGTCAAAGGTATCTGGTAAACGATGTTGGCAAAGAAGTATAAAATTATTTATAAAGAATGTGACTGTATAATGTATTTGTCTCTGCAGCATTGTTCTGTGCGAGCCAGCCTTGCCAGCATGGGGGAGTCTGCATAGATGGTGCAAACGGCTTCTACTGTTTCTGTGAACAAGGTTGGACCGGGAAACAGTGCGAAACAGGTAAAATCATAAACCTATTTGATATGCCTTGCCGTTGCTGATTTTTCAATGACAGTTAATAGAATTAGTCAATCTTTACAAGCGCGAATGCTTAACATGATTTTATTTTTTATAATATTTATATTATGATTAACATGGCCATTAAAAGTTGTTTAACACTTAAGCAAAATGGCTTGTGTTTTCCTCAGACATTGATGAATGTAAAGACAACCCATGTGGCTTGAATCAACAGTGTATCAATCACCCCGGAAACTTCACATGCAACTGTACTGATGGGTACGACGGAACACCCTGCAACGGTAAGGAGAACGGTGTTTTTAAAGCTGTCTCAGTACGAAGATTTTTAAGGGAGGAAACAGTTGTCAATTCAGAATCAAGATGCTCCTTCAAAAGATTTTTCATTAATTCACTCTTAAGACTCCAGTTTTATTTTAGCATTCTTTGTTAAGATAACCGTTTTAGGAATTTTGTCAATTTCATAAGTCAAAGTCATACTCTTCATCATTTGAATTTTATTAGTTTTTTTCACTGCGACAGAAATTTCATCATAAAGTCGCAGGATAGTCAACTGTCAATTAATGATTGATTTCATGAAGCATTATGTCGATAAAGAATAGATATATACAGGCTAAGTAACTAGCCACATGCTACACGAAGTACTAAAAATAAAATCTTCGTCCCACAGATGTTGACGAGTGTGCTGCCAACCCTTGTCAGGTTAACGAGGATTGTATTAACACTGTTGGGAGTTACACCTGTACCTGCAAGACAGGCTTCCGCCCGAATGGAGATAACTGTGAAGGTAACTACACTCATATGGTTAGACCGTTTCAGATTGACAACTTAACTGAAACAGGGTTAAACTCGGGTATCCAAAACTTACAGGTGATGCTAGAAGCTATATCATTCATATAAGTATAGCCCTGTTATAACATGAAAATCCGCTCTAGTCGTTGAAGAGGTTCATCAGTCTCGTAGAATTAACAGTTTGTAGGAAATTCTAGTTCTTCAATCAGTGACTGTTTTTGTTAGGTAAAATCACGTACCTCCAAATTTTCGATGTTGACTGTACACCTTGACCTGGTCTCGCGAGAACACGAGACTAGGTCGAGACTTGTGTTGATCTTCTGACCTCCCCCGCCTCCTTGCGGAGTAGGGGTAAATAGGACTTGGGCAGCTCCCAACCGTTACGATTCAACCCGGCACGTTCGAACTGGATGTGGACTGCTTCCTTGATCTTTCTATGTGCTCTACGGGATTCTCTAGATATTGAAAATAGATAACGTTTTGAATTCTTATTTTCACACAGATATAGACGAGTGTTCCTTCCTCGGCCGATGTCCAGACCACTCAAACTGCATCAACACCATCGGCAGTTACCGCTGCGATTGTCACACCGGATTCAGCGGTCCAACTTGTACAGGTACGGAGGAAATAAGTGACATTTAATACAACAATCTCCGGTTTGGTCCAGCAGGTTTGGCTCGGGCAACTCACCGGGAAACGTGTGATGATTTTGAAAGATATCATTGAAGCACATACAATTTCCATGCTTAAATTCTGAAGCTAAACTTCAAAAGAATAACGCGTGTACCTCGCATTTTAATATTTTCTTATCGTGATCTATGAATTAAGATTAATTTATAACCAAAACGTGTTTCATTTTCTGTAGAAATTACTACCACGCCCCCGCCTTCTACTGCAAGTTCCACAACAACTACTGTTAGTGGCTCCACTGTAACAGTGACACCAGGGACAACAACTTTGAACACCTTCACTGGTTCAGTGACGACAACGACGGCGGCGGCAACAACAACAACAACAACATCTGGAACAACGGCAACAACAACAACAGGGACAACCGAGACAACAACAACCACACAGCCAACACCAGACATCGGCTGGATAAACGGGCAAAGCGTTAGACAAAATAGCAACGGCTGGAAAGTAGATGCCACAATGGATGAAAAAATCAGTAACGCCTCAGCTCACCAAGGACAACAGTGTTGGTACTACAAAAGTGGTAGAAACACCGGTAGTCAACCCGGGCCTGGAGACAAAACGCCCTTCTCTCCCGGCCTCAGTGTTAAAGTCGGACGGTCTGACGGCACCTATACTGCCGAGGCGGACTCCTTCTACGTGTCCTTCTGGTTCAAGATGGCGAAAGACTACAGCACCAAATTTGGAGACGGGACCAAGATGTTGGTCGTAGCAGGAGACCCGAACGGTACCTTCGCCTCTTCTAACCACCTAGAGATCTATTTCCCCTCCCGTTACCGTGCCAAGGTATCGATCCAAACCAAGGAAAGCTATCCAAGCTATACAGAATGCGCGCAGAGCAAGAACTGTGGCGATAACTTCGGCGGTATCCCCAACGTCATTGCCGATAACCTTGATCCCACCACCTGGCACCATGTTGAGATGACCCTCCGCTCTCGGCCCCAGGACTACATGGACGAGTGGTTCTATGTGATCGACGGCGACACCGCAAACCAAAAGCAAGAAGGCGCTTTTTACAAAACCCAGCAGTACGACGAAGGCCGGTACCTGTATGTCAACAGGCTGTCGTTTGTTGACATCACAAGTGACGCATATGTCAGCGCAAAGAAAGGAATCTACTTTGACGACATCAGCTACAAAGCCTACAATTCCTCCAATACTAACGTGGTCCTTAAGGAATACAGCACCTCTTTTGAACCTGTTGAAAATTGAGCAAAACTTTGAATATTTGCGTGCCCAAGTGAAGTTGATAATGAACATGCTAGCGCTGTTTTTAACATATTACATTCTGTGATAACTGCGGTGGTGTAATGTACACTTTTAACTTGTGGTGGCATATTTGCACCAAAAATAGCACAATAACAAACACCCAAAGTAATGTAAGATAAAGTGGAGAATATCATAATTGTATTAACTTGTTTTAAATGTGTACTGCAGAGTAAATTTACTTATAGTAGGCCAAAGGCAGTTATTCGTATCCACAATATGACGTAACGTGTGTCTCTGTATACCTTTTAGGTTGATAAAAGAGTGTTATTAGCTATATGTGATAACAATAAGCTATAGTATATATCTCTATATGTATATATTTGGATTTGCTGTTTTCCATATAGAAGGCTTTTGGAACTGAATTCATATATAGTTATATAAGTTAATATATAGGCTGTATGCTAGTAGCGTAGCTGTTGGTCAAATTAGCAAGATTTTGTATTCAATTATTTTAATATTGGGTTACTGGTGATAACAAGGAGTTATGGATTAAAATCTGTACTAACGATGCATCAATAATAAATTTGGGGCAAATCGTTTGACACGTTTGACGTCTTCTTTCTTATTATATTCAGTTGACAACTAGATTTCCCATTGCCGGTATGGTGTCAGACGAAACAACACTACAAGATAACAAAGTACAAAATTAATGCGTATATTATCCTTCTGTAACTTACACATGACCAAAGACAGATACTACAACATATATTTATATACGTGGCTCAGTATAAACGTGTTTGTGTCTGTTTGTTTGCGTGAGTTTGTGTGCCTAGTGTCTGTGCGTGTGTGCGTGTGCATGCGTCTGTGTGTGTGTGTGTGTGTACGAGTTATTAATGATAGAATATCCTTACGATTATTGCAGCACGTTTGTAATTATCAGTTTGATGATGTTCGTCCATCAGTTTACATACTAAAAATAGGATATATCTTCAAACTCTGAAAAAATGACAGATCCTCGGGCAGTGTCTAAATAAGATCTAACCGTGAATAGGAAAGTTCTTTGATCACAACCATTTATTTTTTTTACAAGCCGACGTTTCGATGACCGTCTGTCATCTTCAAGATCTAACCATGTTTGCCAGATAAGAATGTCTTGTCGATTTAAACAAACAAACAATACAAAGTTTCATGTAGTAATGTTAACTGCGGATTCAACTAACAATAGATTCATAAATTGTTCCAAAGGCATACACGACGATTTAGGGTATCATGTGCCACCGAAATTTAAAATCACCACAGAACTACAGCTACCAAAAATGGACAACAGTTTATCAGAATCTAAACTCACACGTACGCATATTTGTAATCCTCAACAGTGTTAATAACAGACTTTTAAACTTTTGAATGATTACATTGGGCTTGGAGACTGTGTTTCAACCCAGACTATAAAGGGCGCAGATTGTTTTGATATTTTGGAGCGAATGTGAAGATTGTGCATGTGGTCGATGATTAGCTCCACTTTAGTTTTTGACTGGTTCATAGATTATTGCTTATTGTAATCTCATAACACTCTTTTATCGACCTACAAGGTTACAAAGCCACACGTTACATTACTTTGTAGGCATGAAAAACTGCCTTTGGCCTACTGTAAGTAAGTTTACTCTGCAGTAAACATTTAAAACAAGTAAGTACAATTATGTTATTCTCCACTTTATCTGACATTAGTTTTGATGTTTGTTATTGTGATGTTTTTGGTGCAAATATGCCACCACAGGTGCAGATTGTACATTACACCACTGCAGTTATCACAAAATGTACTAGGTTTAAATTTGTGTTTTCGGATATCCGTTCAGTTTTCATCTGGTTCAAAAGAGGTGCTGTATTCGTCTAGGACCACGCTAGGATTGGCGGAGTTGTAGGCTTTATAGTTGATGTCGTCAAAGTAGATTCCTTTCTTTGTACTGTCACTGGTGGTACTGATGTCAACAAACGACAGCCTGTTGACGTACGAGTATCGGCCTTCGTCGTACTGCTGGGTTTTGTAAAAAGCGCCTCCTTGCGAGGGGTTTGCAGAGTCTCCGTCGATCACATAGAACCACTCGTCCATGTAGTCCTGGGGCCGAGAGAGAAGGGTCATCTCAACATGGTGCCAGGTGGTGGGGTCAAGGTTATTGGCAATAGTGTTGTAGATACTGCCGAAATTATCGCCACAGTTAGCGCCAGGTTGTGCGCATTCAGTATAACTAGGGTGGCTTTCCTTGGTTCGGATAGAAACCTTGGCACGGTAGCTGGTGGGGAAATTGATCTCTAGGTGGTTAGAAGAGGCGTCTGTACCACTTGGGTCTCCTGCTACGACCAACATCTTGGTCCCGTCTCCAAATTTGGTGCTGTAATCTTTCGCCATCTTGAACCAGAAGGACACGTAGAACGAGTCCGCCTCGGCAGTGTAGGTGCCGTCAGACCGTCCGACTTTAACACTGAGTCCGGGAGAGAAGGGTGTTTTGTCTCCAGGCCCGGGCAAGTTAACAACAGTGTTTGTACCACTCTTGTAGTACCAAGACTGTTGTCCTTGGTGAGCGGACGCGTTACTGATTTTTTCATCAATTGTGGCATCTACTTTCCAGCCATTGTTGATATAGCCAGTAACGCCATCAGAGTAGGTGATACTGTTTATGTGAACGCTTTGCCCGTTTTCCCAGCCAACGACTGATGTTGGCTGTGGAGTTGTATGTTTGGCCGTTGTAGGTGCCATCATAGTGGTTGGTTCTTCTGTTGTTGTTGTTTCTAGCAATGGAGAATATCATAAAACATTTAGATGTTGCAGAACGCATTTTAGAAGTGCGTTAATACCATGTAAAGCGCTATGCTGAATCAGATGTTTACGCCATTATCAATGCCTACCCGACCCATAGATTTAGTGCATGATAGTGAGCATTATTATATCCCCCTTTAAGTTAGTTACTCAGTAGCTACGTACCTTTGGAAACGTTACAGTTGTTGAGCTGTTCGGTTAGCTGCATGATCTGCAGCTGAAGATCGCTCACGCTGAGACCGTGCTGTTCCTGGAGGTTGGACAGCACGTCGGACAGGTTGGACAGCTGTGTGTGGTAGACCTGCAGCAGCAATGCATCGGCACTGAAGAGAGAAAAAAAGGCAAATTATGTCAACCATTACATTAGTTTTAGCAAGTTGCACCACGACCCAGATTCACTTCTTCTATTGATTTAAGAATGGCAGAGCAGCAAAGATATTTATATGCTGCACATCCTGAATATACTTTCCTGGTACTGGTATATTGACTTTCGTATGTTGACAAACCTACTTCTTCAGATGAAAACATGTTAAAAATCAATTCAACAAGAATACTGGTTTGACAAATGTACATGTTTCTGGTGAGATAATCCCTGATCATTTGCGATAACCACCGAATGAGCCACCGAGTGAGCGTAGCGTGGGTGGTTTATTCTGATAACCGACCACTTCTTTCATTATCCACCACTCATGATGCTACGGCCTGATAACCGAAATGGAGGCTTCTCATTGGTAACGTCGCCCGGCTATATGATAATAATCAGTGTGTAATACATAATAAAATAAAATAAAATAAAAATGAAATAAAAAAAACAATACCTGTCAGCTTGCAGCTGAGGAAGCAGGCCGGCCAAAGCCTGTATCTCGTCCCGTATGTTGGAGAAGTACTCCGTCAGTAGGAGTTGCCGGTCAGCTTCCAGCACGGCCAGCTGGGACGTCAGGTTGTCGATCAAGGTCATGGTCGTCTGAATGTCAAGGGCATTACTGGTCCTAGAAGATAAAATAAATCTATTTAAATCTATTGAAAAGACAGGTTGAAACTAGAAAGGTAGCATTTGCAAACCAAATACATAATGTTTACCTTCGCATGTGGTCTGCTCTGTTAATTCTTACTCAAACACATTCAATATATATGGTGACAGAATAACTTCCTGCTATAAAATTGCAACATGGTGTAACCCAACACTAGTTATCATGGTGGCAGACCTGGTTCAGGTCATTGACCTTACATGGAGAAGAGGAAACTGATCAAAAACGATATGTTTTACAAAGCTAAATGATTTGAATCTATCGAGTACGATTTTCATCATCTTCATGTACGCAAGATTATTTTAACAATTAGAATTTTATGAATTTCACACACATTCAAAAAACAATTAATACAGGCTGGACAACGGACACCACAACTATGGCATGGAAAAATGTGGGGCCCCAAACATCTCTCTTTTCCTATCTAGCCTGTATTGACAATCAGATAATGAAACAATACCCCTTTGGTATAAACCACCCCCTAGTCAGCATTTTAATGCAACTATACAGTCTACCAAGCACATTGTCAGTCATCTCTATGTATGGAACAACTGTTAATCACTATTCCTGTGGAATTTTAAAATCGTTTTGTGATAAAAATCGTCTACATACCTATTAGCCAGTTGGTGCACCAGGGTAGTTAGGTTGGCTACCTGTGCCTCCAGGTCTTTGATGTAGTGATATTTGGCGTCGTCAGAGCAGACGTCAGGTGAAGGCGCCAGTACCGTACATGTACAGCGGCCAGACGTGTCCTCAGACGTGCTGTGTACGTAGTACGTGTCACGGGAGCCATGGACCTGTACATGGGGAGGGGGGCATGCAGAGAAAAACATTCGTTGTATTAGAAATATTCTACGTAATACTGTAAGACTTGTACGCGCCAGTACCATACAGGTACAGCGGCCAGACGTGTCCTCAGACGTGCTGTGTACGTAGTACGTGTCACGGGAGCCATGGACCTGTACATGGGGAGGGGGGCATGCAGAGAAAAACATTCGTTGTATTAGAAATATTCTACGTAATACTGTAAGACTTGTACGCGCCAGTACCATACAGGTACAGCGGCCAGACGTGTCCTCAGACGTGCTGTGTACGTAGTACGTGTCACGGGAGCCAAGGATCTGTACATGGGGGAGGGGCATGCAGAAAAAAGCATTTCGTTACATTATATAGATGCTACGTAAGGCTCTATATAAAGACTTGATCGGGCCAGTACGGTACAGGTACAGCGGCCACGGACGTGTCCTCAGACGTGCTGTGTACGTAGTACGTGTCACGGGAGCCAAGGATCTGTACATGGGGGAGGGGCATACAGAAAAAAGCATTTCGTTACATTATATAGATGCTACGTAAGGCTCTAAGACTTGATCGGGCCAGTACGGTACAGGTACAGCGGCCAGACGTGTCCTCAGACGTGCTGTGTACGTAGTACGTGTCACGGGAGCCATGGACCTGTACATGGGGGAGGGGGGCAAAAGCATTTTGTTACATTATAAAGATGGTACGTGTGACTCTAAGATAAAATTTGTACGCGCCAGTACCGCGTACAGGTACAGCGGCCAGACGTGTCTTCACACGTGTTGTGTACGACTAGATGATGATGCGTAAGACTCTTAAAGACTTGTACACGCCGGTACCGTACATGTACAGCGGTCAGACGTGTCCTCAGTGTACGTTAGGGGTACATCGTACATGTCACGGGTACCATAGACATTATACATGTACATGGGGAAGGGGGCCATGCAGAAAAAAAACATTCATTACGTTTGATATGAACATGCTACATATATAGAGCTATAAGACTTATGTATACACATAGAACACGAAAGTTCCAACATTAAACCACTTGCCTGCATTATGAATACCCTAAAGTCATAATATCTAAAATTATCATCGTTTACAAAGAGACTGTACCCCTTGACATAATCATAGAAGTTTTGATCCGTGAAAAAAGTCACTCTGCAATTGAAGGAATAGGATATTTGGAAGCATGCATATGCAGTTGTACTTGATATAGTTAAGCAAATACCAGTAGCTTTACTACGAAATACGTTCCAATTGTTAGCGCTTTTAGTTGTGAACTGATTGACCGATCTCGGTATAGTATCACAAATATTTGAGGTAGTTTACCTGTGCTTGTGAGAGGACAGTCATCAAAATCAGGAAAACGACAATGTGAAGACAAGACATCTTCAAGCTTCCGAAGACCCTCATTGTGAATCCACTGCAATGTCTTAATGGCCAAACTACGCGAGCATTCTTCCTTTTATAGTTATCCGTTACTATGGACTTAGCGTTTGACAACTTAAAAAACACTTGTGAAAGATTAATCATGTAGATCATGCATTAGGTCAGCAAAATTGCTGATAATGATCTTTTCAACATTTCCTCACTTGAGTAACCCGGTAATGTGTTTTCAAGTGCAGTATAAACACACTTAGTTGTCGTGGCAAGAGACTTGTGGTCTCGGAATTAACATCTCGCGAGAGCAACTTGGTTTAGGTGGGACCGGAGACAGAATGTTTTCCACAGCTTCTCCCAAACCCCGCACAGTGACAGGGTGAACTGGTCAGTCTGGCCTTCCCCGGTCACGACTGACCACTGAAGAACTGTGGTCACCACAAACACACGGAGGAACCACATCTTGTAGGGCTGCTGTCTGAGTGAATAACAACTACTGTACAAATGTACATGTTCACCAGGTGGTGAAGTTCCCATGTAACTGGTGTATAAATAGTTTTGTGGGGCAAGCTGTCATACAGTAAAGTTTAGAAGCCCTAACTTTTTGCAACTGGTGTATAGTTTTGTATGGTAAGCAGTGTTACAGAGTAAAGTATAGAATCGCTGGCTACATTTTACATACTGCTTGAATGATGTTAACTTCGTAATCAAAGAAATAACTTAGGTAGCAATTATGCTAATTTGCTAATATACGGTACTTTCTGAGCAATCCTAGGCAAGACAATTGGGAAGGTATGTGGAAGCCGCGATCTTGTGTTGCTTCAGACAGCTTGGAATGTTTCAAAAAGGCCCTCGTGCATGAATTACGTAAGAGCACTGAAGACAACTGTGTGGCCCAAGGTCCAAAGAAACAGAGATGGGTGCAACTTTAAACACCTTGAACAGAAGACAAAGAAACATTCACAAAGAGTATCAGAAAATAATTTGTTTGGCAACTTTAATCCATGTTTTGTGAAAGTGGTTTCTATTGAAGTGAATCAACTTCACAAATAAAACTCAAACCACTGATAGCTAGTTAGTTTGGGGATTTTACTTCTTCCCTTGCCTCATGTTTGCCACCCTGGTGCTGAAGTCAGTGGGACGGACCATCATTTTGGTCTTCTTCAGAGAATAGAAAGGGTTATTGTTGAAAGTATACCAGTAGACACTATGACCATTGTTGATGTTGAACTCGTCAGTGTCTCGGAAGTACGGACCGTTCAGGTTACTGCGGCTGCCGCTACCGTACCACCAACCACCACCAAAGTATTCTGCCATTGAACCTGAGTCAGTGTCTCGGTCATACCAACGGGTGCTGAACTTCATACCATTGTTGGTATATGAACCTGTCAGATAAAACCCATCCCCTGCTGTCCCACTGTACCCTCCCACACTCAGGGCGTAATCATCACCCGGACCGACTGAGAAGCTGGAGTATCGAGCAAACTTCACATTCCCAGACCAGTCTTCAAGCTCTATGTACAACTCATACGCGTTCTGGGCTGTGATATGGTAGATGTTGTCTAATCCCAGCCAGTACTCACCACTAGAGTCACCAAATCCACCTTGATAAGCGCCGATCTTTCGGAAAAACTCGAGGGACCCGTCAAACCTCCTCTGTATGACCGTCCACCCTCCCCCATCTGTGGTCTGATCACAGTATACAGAGATTGGGTCGTTAACATGTGCAGGTTTGATAGAAAACACCCCACTAGCTATCTGACCAAACATGGCCTGAGCAGTATGAATCTCAGAACAGTCATCAAAATGGTTTCCTCGCCAAAGGTTGTCAGTGTTGGCCGGACTGTTGCGTGGAAGGTGTTGCTTGTAGCCTTGTTCTCCTATGTTTGTCTCTTCTTCATCGTCAGTTGACTCTGCACATACATATACATGCACATTGTATTCTTAGTACAACTTAATATAACTGTAACCTCCTACAAATGTGCAGTTTTCTCCTCTATTTGCAATGATTGTCTGCTAATTTCAAAAGCAAACTGATCAACTTTTATCTCAGTTTGTGTTGTTTTCACAGTAAGCAGCTCACCATGTTGCTGTTCCTCACCACCAGGATGGGGCTGTACGGAGGACAGCACCTGTTCAACTCCAGCTGTCTTTAAATCTTGCAAAGGGCCCTGCAAGGTTCCTAGAAAATAAGACCAACAGATAAATTCCTTCTAGCCTGTGGTATAGAACCCTGTCAGTTGATCAAATGAAATGAAAGTGGTGTGCAGTTCCCGGAATCATTTAATGATCCTTCTTCCTAATATTATCTGGGTCAGGGGTCTAGAAATTAAATATATCATTCGGCATTTTGTAGTTTTTATTGTTTCAACAGAATATTGATGCACATGACATGATACATGACTTTATGTCCTACCTTTTCGGCCCGTGTGATAACTAGCGGTACGGCCCGGGGGTTCTGAACGCGTACTGCCCGGGCCTTCCAAATGTTCCATAGAACGATTCGAACGCGTTTCGCCCTAACCGCGTGCAACGCTTTCGAAAATTCGAATGCAAAATTCGGACGTTGGAATTGATGTTGTTGCGTTTTTTGGGATTAGGGACACCAAATTTTTGCTCATTTCGCATTGAAAGGCGCGTTTTCGCGGGTGGGTATGACATAAATAAAATACAACACGGTGTATTCCGCATCACCCTCGGTCCCAGCCCTCCCGCAGATCGGATCTCCCTCCGGCCTCCGGGCGATCCGACGCGCGGTCGGGCTGGGACCTCGGGCGATACGGAATACACCGTGTTGTATTCTATATGTATCTTTGGTCAGGATTGCAATAACGACAGTTTCAGATATAACGTATACACCATGCTAGCCATACATATATATGAGGGGGTTCTACCTACCACAATCCACGCCATGCTTCTCTAACATGTCCAGAAAGTCACCACAGATCGCCTCAGGAGTTCCCAGTTCAGCGTGGTCCAAGTTGTTGTCAGTAGCTAGAACGGAAAAATTCTAACCTTGATCAATTCATCCTGCATACATGCATTTGTATACTACACAATGATAAAGCCTTCATGCAGAAGAGTTTCAATGTCACATAGTGAACGAACTAAAAAGTGTTCATGTTGCATTTAAGTATATAGTTTCTGTGCTATCAACACATACATGTATAGTGCTATTTTTTACTGCAATCAAGGGATTTTTTCGTAGAATGAACTCCATATGGTAACATGCAAATCTCTGCATGCATTGGTTTTGGCTTAATTAAAAAGATTTTTTTCGGTTTCATGGCATTTCATACAAAGACAGTAGCAGCGAAGAGGTAGAAAGATTATGTTACCTAATATCTGGGCTGTAAAACCAAATTGTATCAATTTGCCCATATGGGTGTTCCATAATATTATGGTAATCTTTTTACCCCACAGATTTCTCGTAACATTATACATGTAACTGTTAAACACATAGAAAATGTACTAACCTTTCTCCAAACACTCCTCCCAAACCCTGCACAGTGACAGGGTGAACTGGTCAGTCTGGTCTTCCCCGGTCACTACTGACCACTGGAGAACTGCGGTCACCACAAACACATGGAGGAACCACATCTTGTAGGGCTGCTGTCTGAGTGAATAACAACTACTGTACAAATGTACATGATGTTTATCAGATCACCAGATGGTGAAGTTCTCATGCAACTGGTGTATAAATAGTTTTGTACGGTAAGCTGTCATACAGTAAAGTTTACAATCCCTGAATACATTTTAGAAGAACACAGATTGAATGAAAGGGGCACCTTAGATAGCAACGGATGATCATGCTAATATACTGTACGGTATGATACGCTGTCGTCATACGGTTTAAATAGTTTTGTAGGGTATGCTGTCATAAAGTTTAGAATCCCTGACTACATTTTGGAAGAACGCCGCTTGAATGATGTCAACTTCATAATCGAAGAAGCAACTTATAGCAAGGGATGATCATGCTAACACATTGTACTGTCTTGATGTGGCCCAAACAATCATAGGCAAGACAGACAAGTCCTATTGAGGAATGTATGTGTAAACCGAGATCTTGTTTTGCTTTAGACAGCTAGGAATGTTACAAAAAGCCATGTGAATAACGTATGGGCATTGAAGACTACTATGTGGCCCAAGGGCTATACAAATATATATAGAGAGATGGGTGCCACCTTATATACCAAAAGGTGTGTTATACCAATATACCATTGTGAATCCGCTGCGTTGTCTCAATGACCAAACTATGCGAGTATACGTCCCTTCATAGTTGTCCGTTATATATGTGTGTGTGTGTGTGTGTGTAGACTCAGCGTTTGGTAACTTCGAGCCACTTGAACCATGTAGATAATGCATTGGGTCGGCAAGAAATTTTCTGATGATGATCTTTTCACGATTTCCTCACTTGAGTAACCCGGTAATGTGTTTCGAGTGCAGTATAAACACACTTAGTTGTCAGGGCAAGAGACTAGTGGTCTCGGAATTAACATCTCGCGAGAGCAACGTGGTTTCGGTGGGAGGGGATGGTATCCGCCATATTGGATTGAAGTGCAAGCAAGAATTTTTGAAAAATTGAATTCAGGAACCGTGTTAAAACAGTCAGGCTCAGTTTTAATTACAACGATCGTTATATATGATAATTTTTATTCTCTACTTTACCATTTTAGCAACAGAAATTAATATTTGCAACATATTCTTGTGTGGCACGCTTCACGTATACCACACTCTGCAAAATGTGATAAAACTGCAATTGCCTTATCGCCTTTGAAAACCTTATGTGGCGCATATGTTAAACTACGATATTATATATGTTTAACATCACTAAGAAACGAGAAGCCGAACCTCTGTATTAGTGTAGCTTTAGAGCTGTTTGTACTACAAATATGTATATATTTACCTTTTCATCTGTTCACCTGTACTTAGCCCGATGAATGTACAATAAAGGTTATTATCAATATCTTGATCTTGACTTTGTGAAATACAGTTTTCAAATAAATCATGCTTCTCAAAAACTCCAGCTTTTAATCGGTCCTGTGTTATTGCAGTAATGTCCGCCTTATCTTCAATGGTATGTGTTTCCGTCACTGTACATACATGTAAATATTGACTTAGTGGCGTCAAAGAGGAAACGGAGAGTGATAGGTATGACCAAACTTGTAAACGTTTAAATAGAAGTAGCAATACCTTCAATATCAAATCATTGTTGTTAAATTTAAAAGTACATTTTGTGTAATAAAAGGACGGCGAAACCATTATTTGTATGTAACATATTGCTGCCGATTCTTAACTGTTATCATTTGTTAGAATTCAGACTAAGATAGGATCTGTGCTATCCCATTATTTCACTATATAGACTATTGTAAGTTAGTTGTATAATGGGAAATTTCTACTAATAGCTATTACATGTAAAAGTAGTTAGCACGTGTTTTTAAAGACAATACTTTTCAGTACTATATAAATACCTAAAGCTTATTAGTAATGATATGATGAATCATTCTCTACTGGCGATTTGGAAGCCCCAACTAACATCAATAATCAGTGGCGGCGGCAGCGGGGGAGCAGGGGGGGGGGGCGCCCCCCCCCCAAAAAAAAAATGTTGGGGGGGGGGGGCGTCGCCCCCCAAAAAATCATGCTGAAATTCTAGTGTATTTTCTCTAGATGTAAGGAAAAGCCAGCAAACAGTTCGATTTCTACCTTAAAACCACTTGTAAAACGCATTTTCCGCACTGCGTGGCCACTTGAAATCTGAAATCACACGAACGCCGTTTTCTACATGTAGGTATTACCGCGAGTTGTAAGCTCTGATTGGTTCACCCCCGAAAACCTCCGCTCTGATTGGTTTATCAGCTGTGCACTACGTATTACTAGGAACATGGCACGAGTTTCTCACGCTGTGAGAGTTTGTTCTGCTGACCCCTTCGTAACGATATCGGTAAAAATGAAATCCAGTTCTTCTGAAGACAACATGCAGTTTATTTTCGCGGCACATCGTGCCCTTCCCAACAGCACGACAGTATTTTTCACGTGTGTAGAATCGTGTATGCATCGATATTCCCGGCCCGCTGCTGGTCCCGCACCGCGCGCTCCCGGAGCCGATGTGAGCAAACCATACAAGGTTAAACCAAGGACTGGCTCAACATTTTTTGTCCGATCTCAGAATGTCCTACCATTAGAAATCTTCTGTAATGTCCTTGGTTGAGGCGAACTGAGATTCGATTGACGAAAAGACGAAATGTGTACCCAGCAAAACATCAAAAATTCGTTCCCAAAATACAGGAAATGGCGTTTCCAGAGGGTCGAGATTTTTAAATTTTCCCTGGGAGCAAGCCCCGATCCGCCTTGTGTATTGTGGAAGAAGTTCGTGGACGTCATGCAGTCGAATAGCGAGTAAGAAACTTAGCTACAACGTACTAGAAATTTAGCTTCATGTAGCAGCAAAATTTTCCCCCGAAAATGCAGGAAAACACGTTTCAGAGGGTTAAAATCTCAAATTTTTCCGGGGGAGCATGCCCCCGGACCCCCCTACGTTCGCCGCGCTCGATAGAAAGAGTTCCATACAAATCTCGCCCCCCACTGACGGTCAACATTTCCTGCCGCCGCCTCTGCCTACTCAGTCCATTGAAACATTGGACATGATAGCAAAGAGTTTTCTGTATGATGATCTAAAAATTGAACACAAACTGCTGAGATAGAACACAAACTGCTGAGATGAAGGAGGGTGTTATTCCCTAAATGACACACAATGACCGTTCGGTTCTGTTTCATATGGAAGAATTCATAGACGAAACTCTAGAAGGAGCATTAAACTTAGCTTGAAAGAAAACAAAAATTTAGGGCTCAAAATGCTGGAAATAGCGTTTCAGAGGGGTTAGAATTCAAAATTTCCCGGGGGGGCATGCCCCCGGACCCCCCTAGCAGGCTCGCGCCTGCGGCGCTCGCTGACGGACGCCTTCGGCGCCCGAAATCTCGCCCCCCAATCAAAATTTCCTGCCGCCGCCTCTGATAATAAAATCTCAAATTTTAAGAATATGTATTACCTTCACCTTGTGAATATCTACCATACTGGAATATTTCACGCTGTCAACAGGCTGCCCAACACGCGTTCCAAAGGTTATGTAAAGGAATTTAATTGACACATATTTAATCAGGTTACTGTTAGCCAATCAATATTCAGCTGTAGAAAAGGAGTGGCCCCCACTCGAGATTCACCTTTGTCACTTTGCCAGAGAGGTCACTCTTTGAAGTCACAACCGCAGAATTTTGGCATAAACAGATCTATAACTTATCGAAATGGAGGAAAGAGATCCATGGAAACCAGGAAGATACATTCCACATGCTTTAACATGGATGCGAAGCAGATCGGTGACTTTACAGGTGAGTTATTGTTTTCCATAATGATGAAATTTGGGTCTTAAAAAGCATTTTTCTAGTCTGACACGTGCTTTACATAGAAATTATTCACTCCAGTTCAAGACATTTTAGACTCAAGTCTACATTCTAGGCCTGTATATCATAGCAGTCTTCACAATGTAGTGTTATATTTGTAGATTTTATTAAGTCGTTTGACATGTTGAAAAAGCGTTTTTGAATGAAAAATACCGAATCGTGTGCTACATTCTGTGCCAGTGTACATAGCTGCTGCGCGCCAAAATGATAAGCATGTGTACTTCGGTCACATCTCGACTAGTCTTGGTTGATAAATAATATCGAGTGGAGGTGTGTGTTGGGAGGGGGTTATTTTTTTTTATTTATTAAAGCACTTAAAAGAAATACAAGGCAGCGATGGCGACGCACTCAAGTTATTTAGACTTATATAAGCGCTGCCATCGAACATAAAGTAATTAACAAAGAAATAACACAGAAATGTACACAAAACAAACAATACAAACAGGCATATTGGGGACAAATTAGATATGACTAAATGCACTGCACCCCCCCCCCTTTCCAGTGACATTTCAAGGACTCAAGTGCAATATGCTAAATGTTGCAATTAGGAGGGTACGAAGCGGTTACGTTTAGAAATGAAATCTTGGCTAAGACACATAATTTTACAATTAATTTTGAACGAAAAACAGGAGGACCCGTAAAGTAAAAGGTGTATTAGGGGAGGGGGTTAAAAAGTAATATGCTGTCTTCACAGAGCACAGAAAGAACATATAGAGCTCTTTCCTTGTCTTTGTCATTATTATTATTATTGTTATTATTGGTTAGTTACCTTTTTCTTTATTATAATTACCAGTATCATTATTTATTGTATTTTAATTTTATTGTACGTGACTTTATGTATTTTGTTTATTTGTATAACACAGGGCCCCACTGAAAAGCAGTGTCATCACTGAATGGGAAACCCTGTTTAAATATGACGCAAAACAAATTTAAAAAATTACATCTTAGACTATTAAAGCTAATTGTGACACGTTGCATAATTAGAAGCCACTGTTATCTTATGTTAAACTAATTTATAACTGGAAGCTATGGTTCAATCATTATCAATTACTCATTATGATAAGGCATTGTCACTAGCTGTACAGTCAGGCGCATCATTTAAAAAACGTTTTAAGTTAATTTTTCACAACATTTTTATGTTCAAGAAATGACATATTGTTCCTGTGAGTTAAATTAGGAAATGTTACTGTTTCAGGACGATTTGTCTAATGTAAAGTTCATGAAAGCAAAACCTTTGCATTAGGAAACATCTGCACCTTAGTACCCTACATTACATCTGTTTTATGCAAATTTTGTTGTTCTACTTCCAGCACTCCGTTGAAGAAGCTCCAAAGAAAAGAAGACGAACACCACGGCCATACATTGCAATAATAACATTACTGGTGGTAATAACAGCAGGGGTAGCTTATTTAGGTAAGTATTGTACAGGCTTTGGACTTGTCTTTTAAAAACTCACTTGTATGTAATTATGATTGTACTGTGTGTTCTGTAATTTTAACGCAAGTATAAAATTCAGCGCCATTGGCGGCACTGCCATGTACTTGAGAGATTTTTTTACGATGAATCACTAAACAGATGTTATTGTTATCATTAATATTACTGTATCCTACTAATGGCTTAATAAAGCCTTAATGTCAATAATTCTCGACAACTTTCTTTACGATATTATGTGTCTGACACAATACATTTCGAGATTATTTATGTATCTACATGTATATGATTATATACATTCATGTATAGAACAAACAATGATGTAAACAAATTTACATGCATTTATTGACACATGCCATGTTCTTACAGTATACAATGGCACAGACACGGGCATATACCTTCGTGCTTCAGGTATTGTTCTATTTTGTCCTCAATTTATTATTTTTGTTAATGTTAATATAGAAGTCAAATATATATGTATTTGTAATGGAAGTTATTTGATTTCGTCACAGTTTTGGTCCTGTTTTGTTTACCTTGGCAGAAGAAAACATATTGTTTTTGCTGTTTCTTCTTCTACCGATCCAAACTAATAACGTCAATGACCTGGACCAGACGTCTGTCACCATGGTAACTGGTGCTGTGGTGTTGGGTTACATTATGTAACAAGAGGATGGTTACCATATATATATGTATATGAATGTGTTTGAGTATGAATAAATATAGTATAGTAGTAGTTTGTAAAGCTAGACCATGTGAAGGCAAACACTATGCCTTATAGTTGCCTTTCTAATTTTGTTTGTTTATTTTGCAGTAATGTGCGTTCCGAACCCCTGTCACCATGGCGGTATGTGTGAGACCCGGTCCCGGTGGGGTTCATCAGCCGGGTACTCCTGCAGGTGTCCGGCCGGATGGAACGGGACAAACTGTGAAAATAGTCAGTTATTCTTTAGCAAATTGCACGTTTTAAAGTTGATTTTTATTGTATTTCATTGCATTGTATCATACTGAGATCTCATACTCAGTTGATAGAATACTGAGCTGTAACTGCGTTGTGTTGAATTCTGTTGTACATCTAGTGCTGAGCTGTGCTGTAATGTGCTGTGATGCGTTGTATCCTGTTCTACGTTGTTGTATTTTGTTGTGTTGTGCACGTGCTTTGTCGTGTTGTGTTTCGCTGTAACTTGTTGTGTTGCGTTGTCTCTCTGTTGTACCGCGTTCTGTTGTAATGTGTTGTGTTGCGTTGTGTCCTGTTCTGACGTGTTGTGTTGTGTTGTGCTTTGTCGTGTTGTGTTTCGCTGTAACTCGTTGTGTTGCATTGTCTCACTGTTGTATCGTGTTCTGTTGTAATGTGTTGTGTTGCGTTGTGTCCTGTTCTGACGCGTTGTATTGTGTTGTGCTGTGCTTTGTCGTGTTGTGTTTCGCTGTAACTTGTTGTGTTGCGTTGTCTCTGTGCTGTGTTCTGTCGTGTTAGGTTGTGTTGAATTGTGTCGTGTTATGACTGAAAAATCTAATACCTTTTCCCTATTCTGTATCGATATCTGTGACAGGTCTGTTTTGTTCGACCAATCCGTGCAAGAATGGCGCCACCTGTGTGGGTGGAACCAGTGGGTATACCTGCACCTGTGCCGAGGGCTGGACGGGACGGCACTGTGAAAAACGTAACTATAAAACCTATAAAACGTTCCACATTGAGGTAGTGTAGAGTTATAGTTGAATAAAAAGGTATTGAGTCAAATAACTAGAGTGGTGATCTAGGGAGGGGGAGGGAGGTCCTCCTTTTGTTCGACGCATTCGACGCAACAATATAATCTTTAAAATTCTCATAAGTAGTGTTTGAACTAAGAATAAGTATAGGGTGTAGAACGAAGTACTTCATGGTCTTTTAAGACCGACGAATGCCTACTACTAGTGTTTGAACTAGTCAACAACTAGCAGTGGGAGCCTTAATATTATACAAAACACTTTTTGTCTTGTTTTGTTCTCAGAACTGTGGTGCACAGACGGACCCTGTCAGAACGACGGCGTGTGCTTTGAAGGCAGTGACGGTTTCTACTGTTTCTGTAGTGCGGGCTGGACGGGGGACAGATGTGACGTAGGTAAGGTCTAGAAAAATGTTGTGTTTCTTGTTTCCAGACCGACCATAGAAAAAACTGCTGAACCTAGCCTTTCTGGGGGTGGATCCCTGCAAGGGACATAAATTTTGCATGATGATCGACCTTTTCCAGCTCCATGATCTGACACAACATTTTTTCCTAGGCCTAGGAATGATCATAGTACTAGTATTCTAAAATGTGGGGTCTTAATTATAACAGCAAATAAACTGGTGAGGGGGGCATTCAATTTGCCATCAGTCTCAAGTACCACACCAACTGACAGATTAAAGATATTATGACCATGAATTTAGCGTCGATGCCGGTTTTGGAGCTGGGGAGGGGGGTGGCTCCTCGTTTTGTCTATAATTAGATCTTTGTACTTGGCAAAGGCCACACATTGTAAACCTTATGTAGTTATAAACATAATGTTTCAGTGTTTTAAATCTATTCGGCAGTGAAACACTTTGTTTATTCATTTTGTTGTTGCTTTATTGACAGACATTAACGAATGTGACGCCGGTATGTGCTCGGAGGGATATGGATGTGTGAACAGTCCCGGAAGCTACACCTGCAACTGCGCGGAAGGATACTCAGGCCAATATTGCAACGGTAAAATCTCTTTCCACTTCCAACAAAATCCCTCTCTTTTATATAAGGATTACTTGTATTTAATCTAATAAAGAATTGCAATGAGCAATGCCTTCAACATATTTGTGGGAGGGGGGCCAAGGATGACTGTCACGATGCATGACAGATCTAACCATTGCATACATCTAAAAACCTTAATTTAAAGCTTGGTGTATTATCATCCCTGATACAATTTTACGTTTCTCTTCCCCAGACATCAATGAATGTGAAGAAGAGCCTCATCCTTGCGGAGAGAACACAGAATGTGAAAACACGGGGGGCAGTTATAGGTGCAACTGTGTGGACGGCTTTAAAGCGGACGTGGGAGGCTACAACTGTACTGGTAAGTCTGTAAAACCTACCCTGGGAGCCAGACTAGTATCGGACCGTTAGCCGCTTTCCTTCGGCAGCCAAGAGCCCTTCTCCCGCCTCTCTAAATTACAGCCACGGGGGAGTTGAGCCCGGAAAGAGTTTGGCCGGCCCTGTTACTTCGGGCTAGGTTCTTGGCTGCCGACGGAAAACGGCTAACGGCCCGATACTACTAGTAGTTTGGCTCCCAGGATAGTAAAACCTTTCTGATTCAAAACATATAAGCAGCGCTATCATGCACTATTAACGTTTCCCTGAACTACATCAAGAAGGAAAACATAGTGTGTTGCTCAGTTTCTTCCTCTTCTTCTTCTCCAACCAAAAGGTCAATGACCTAGACCAGACGTCTGTCACCATGGTAACTAGCACTGTAGCAACACCCTGTGGTGTTGGGTTACATTTTGTAGCAGGGCATAGTTGGATAGCCTACTCTCTATACATATAAATGTATTTGGCTTTGTATAAGAATAAACAGAACAGTAGTTTCTTGGGCTAGACCAGCTGGTGAAGGTAAACATTACGCATTTGCTTTGCAAATATTACCTTTCTAATTTGTTCCAATTTGCTTGTTGTTATACAGATATAGACGAGTGTGATCCTGTCTACCGTCTCTGTTCCCCACATGCCAACTGTACCAACACTCTTGGAAGCTACGTGTGCACGTGTAAAGAGGGCTTCTCTGGAAACGGAACGGCCTGTCATGGTACGATATGTTATCATATAGCCAGCAGACGTTGACCAATCAGAAGACTCCATTTCCCATCGGTCATCACGCCGTAACCTTAAAAGTATAACCGATGACTTTTTGGACCGTACCATTATAAAGGGGGCAGGACACTAACAATTACTGTGTTAAGACTTGTAGTATCTATCTATTAAAACGTATTGTAGTTTATTTTGAAAAATGTATTCGCTACGCTCACTCGGTGGTTTAATCGGGGGCTATTGCACCTGGCCAGGGATTATCTCACTATATACACCTCTGGGCGAGGCATTAACTCCTTTATTAACACCTTTATTGATAATCTTAATGACAACCTGTTTATACGAAAATTAAATCTTCTCAGCACTAAATATCATAATAAACAATATAACACTGATGGTTTATGATGGTTTGTCATATGCAAACTATTATATTTATACTGTCTTTCTTTGTTGCAAATATACAAACAAACAAACAAATCTTTACCTTACAGCGCTTCCAAATACTACCATTGACATTGTCACGACTGCACCAACGCCTAGTCTCAGCCCTGCAGACTTCGGATGGTCGGTAGGGGGCAGTATTGTAGAAGCATCTTGGTCACCAGGAGACACTACTACAATAGACATCGACTGTGATCGCCCAGGCGGCGCTAGGCCTTGTATTTCCTCGGACTACCAGGTTATAACGAATGTAACGAGTCATAGCGGGAGTCAGTGCTGGAACTACAAGCGTGGCCGGAGAAATGGTGAGCCCGGGGCCGGTACACCCTTCTCCCCGCAACTCAACGTCGCAGTGGGGCGGTCAGACGGCAACTACACCGGACAGGCAGATTCCTTCTACGCGTCCTTCTGGTTCAAAGCAGCGAAAGAATACACGGACACCGACACGTTCGGAGACGGGTCGCGGATCATGGTAGCTGCCGGGGATCCAGAGGGAACGTGGGCTTCATCGAACTACCTGGAGGTGCGGTTAGAGTCCAGGTACCGCGCCAAGGTTTCAGTGCGAACGCGAGAGAGCTGGCCAAGCTACGAGCAGTGTGCTCAGTCAAAGAACTGCGGCGAGGACTTTGGCTACTTGTCCCAAGATGGCTACCAGGTCGTTGCTGAAAATCTTGAGCCAACAGAGTGGCACAAGGTTGAGATGACCCTCCGCGCCAAGCCCGAAGATTACGCCGACGAGTGGAGGTACGTCGTAGACGGCAGGTACCGGGCCGAAGGCGGGGCTTACTACAAGACCAAGCAGTACGACGAGGGAAGGTATCTGTACGTGAATCGGCTCAACTTCGCGGCTATGCATCCACCGGATGACAACAAGAAAGGGTTCTACTTTGACGACGTGTACTACAAAGCCTTCAACTCGGCAAACCCCAATGTGATCCTAGCTGAATATCGCACATCTTTCGAAGCCAACTGAGACAGTCTAAGGTTTCCTTCTTCTAATTCTAAACTCCTACACACAAGGAGTGTTTTCTCATAGGTAATATATACATATATACAAAAGCCCAAGGATGAAGTTTTCGCTGCATACCAATGGCAACAAATCCGTGGCTAGTTTTACCGGGTTAGTAAATGACTGACATTACTTACTGACAAGTTCAACATCTCACCGCAAGGTGGCGCTGCAGCTTGGAGGATGCGGTCCCAAACGTGACCCCCCCCCCCTCTCAGCTCTCTTCAAAATTAATGACAGTAGAATCCATCAGTATTATTTCCAAGGAAGATAGCAGAATGTCTATGAAAGCGTTGACAGATAACTGATATCGGTTGTGTACAGAAAACCTTGATATTTTAATGTATTAAATGTATTCGCATATATTCTCTATACAAGTAGATCTTATGACAACAAACGGCAATAAACTATCATACTGGACTACGCATCTTTTGTGATCTTTTGATAAAAAGCCTAGGCAGATTATCACATAGCCAGACAAGGTCGACCAATCAGAAGGCTCCATTTCCCATCGGATATCAGGTCGCAACCTCAAAAGTGGTTGGTTATTAGAATAACCGACCACTTTTTGGACCGTACCATTATACAGGGGACAGGGCACTAACAGTAGTCACTGAGTAGCTACGCTCACTTGGTGGTTTATTCGGTGGTTATCGCACCTGGTCGGTGATTATCTCACCATATACACCTCGGGACGGGGCATGAACCCTTTATTATTCTATGGAAAGGACAGTAGATCTATGCAGCTCCCTGCAAATACTATTACTGTAAAATTATGACAGCAAAGAAAGATAGATTACAAAAGAGATTTTTCTAATACTATGACATAACGGAAGATATATGGTATCAGCCATAATTCACTGAAGCTAATAAAGTTCGTATTATTGGTATTTTCTGACTCCCGCCTACAACACCGATGTAATAAACACGTATCAAGGTGCCGCCACGGAGTCTGGTTAACGTGGCCAAAACTTGTACCTAAGGCCACAGCATGTAAATTTTATGGATAACATCCTCCGCAGACTCCAAATCTAATGCGAGCGGGCAAGAAAAAAACAAGGCGGGCTGAAAAAAACATGGTTCATACATTCTAAAATTTTGACCCATCATTGTACAAATGGCTTTGATTCAGCGGGAACATCACATATACACAGCCAGCATTACATATCACTGCATCAAAGTAAGAAACAAAACATTAAATCAGAGCCTTTTCTTGTCTCCTCTCTTCATAGTTATCTGCCATCCACCTTCCGGCATGGCAACAGACATCTTTGCCCATTTTCGGCATGTTGACCACTGTCAGAAGGCAACAAAATTTCTTCTTTTTTCTTTCTTTCAAAATCAGGCGAAAATTAATGCCCGCGCTGATGTCATCCATAAAAATTACTTGCTGTGGCCTAAATAGAGAGGAAATCCCAAGGGGATTTTCATGGCTTCCAATGAATATGTACTTTGCATTATCAAGGTCAGTGCCCTTGTACCGTGGCGAGGTCCCCACAAATTATGGCCTCTAAAAGTGTTAGGGTGGACATTGAAGAATGTAACATCCAACGAAAGTGCACATTTAGGTTCAGAGTGCTTCTAGCGTCCATAATATACTGTATATACGTTGTGAAAACACTTGAGGTCAGTGACATTAATACTTGCAGTACATGTTTGTGATGGTAAATATTTTTTTACTTATTCACATATATTTATTGAGTATTGGGCAAAAAGCAAAATTTGCTTATATAACACCTTCTACTCAAAACATACAACGAGTATAAATTGACATTGAATTGACATTGACAAGATACATGCATAATTACAAGGTGGATAAAACCAAGACAAATACAAACAAGACAAGTTGGTGATCTATCAATTACGAGAATCTACCCGTGCAGTAAATGAAGTTTTGAACTACATCAAAAACATTACAGTTTTGTAAATGTGAAAGTGATGTGGACCCTCGAAGTAGTAAGGAACATAAAGAACTGTCACTGAGATGCTGTAGTTCTACTATGTTGGAGAGAGATGATAACAGAGTAATTCTTTGACTGGAACGCAGTAGATATAATGTTTTACGTAATAAGCTATTTATACATTTCTCGAATCAAGTACAACAGATTTCAAGAGACTCGATGCTAGAGACAGATTTGAATATATCTTTACATGTAATATTTTTATTAATTACGCCCACAATGCAAAAAATAGGTATATAAAATACTGCTTTGTTATAATAAAAAAATTTAAAAAATACCGAAACTCATGATTATCCCCACGATATATCTATATCAAAGACAGACTTGTTCTAGCCCTTTTTTTAGTAACTGGGGTTTATTAGGTTTTTATTCTATATTTCTATGTTTTTTGGTACTTTGTTCAATAGTTGTTGCCATACATTGTGCCATGAGCAATAAAGTTCTTCTGTAAACTATCTGAAGCCTAGAAGAGATTTTCAGCTAATGATACATGGTTTGTCAAGTTGCATAAGGGATACGAATTTTTCTGTTTTATCTAAAAGTCATTTAACATGTACACACTGGTGCCTAATGGTTTACACATAGAAAATACACAGTGAAACACATGAGGCCCCATGGCTTACATCACCACCATTCGTTACGCATGATAGTGTGAAGGTGTTTACCTCCAAGCCTACCATCCTTCAGTGTAGTAACTTGTCTCCACAGACTGGTACATGCTTAAGGCTACAGCAAGTAATTTTTATGGATGACAGCGCTCGCAATAATTTTCGCCTGGTTTTGGAAGAAGAAAAAAACAAGAAATTTTGTAGCCCTCTGACAGTGTTGAAAATGGGCAAAGGTATCTGTTGTCATGCCGGAACGTGGATGGCAGATAAATATGAAGAGAGGAGACAAGACAAGGCTCTTATTTAAAGCTTTGTCTTTTACTTTGATGCAGTGATGTATTTCATTCCTTTTGTATGTGATGCTGGCTGTGTATATGTGATGTTCCCACTGAATCAAAACCATTTGTACAATGATTAAAAACTTTTATTTTTCAAAGTTGCTTCAGTGAGAAATGTAATATATATAATAATAATAATAATATAATGCGAGTTTTATTTGAAACACTTCACAGCCCGAAGGCTGAATTACATGTCCCGTACATTGTATAAATTACATATTGTGAAAATATAATCATTACATTTTTACAATACAACACTAAAGGTTAAAATAGTTGGCACAATATAGGTATCATTTCTTGTTTAACAAGGTTTATAACGTCAAAATTTAAAAAAAATGTAGGAATCTTGTTTTTGGGCCCGCCTTGTTTTTTTCGCCCTATCGAATTAGATTTGGAATCTGCGGAGGATGTCAACCATAAAATTTACTTGCTGTGGCCTTATGTACCTCCGGAGATTTCAGCCCCATTTTATGACATTTTCCCAGACGTAGAGAAATATCATGTGACCTGTTTGACATGTGGTATCAAAGGATTCCTGTCCAATTCTCCCATTTATCACGTCCATATCAATATACACAATGGGAAATGGCATTTCCAATAGGTTCAAGCTGTCTCAGTGTCAGGTTTAGTCTATTGAGTTAACGTTACCATAGAGTCTATAGTATAGCAAAACACTGTAACATAGAAGTTACGTGGATTCGAGGTATACTTTTGTATAGTACGTACTGGATGGATGGATGGATGGATGGATGGATGGATGGATGGATGGATGGATGGATGGATGGATGGATGGATGGATGGCTGGATGGGTGTTTGGATGGATGGATGGATGGATGGACGGATGGATTGATGGGTGGATGGATGGATGGATGGATGGATGGGTTGCTGGATGGATGGATGATTTAATGGAGGAATGGATAGATGGTGGATGAATGGATAGATGGATGGATGGATGGATGGATGGATCCCTAACGTAGGTAGCCATTACACCTCCTAAAGCAAGCTACCTTGCCTCACTCTGTACGTATCACTAGTACTCCTACTAGTCTTGATGTTGAAATAAGATAGACTGCGACCAATGTGTGTGATTGAATTGAGATTTTAGCCCCCAAAGGCGCTGTCTCCAACTTGCTTTGTATCCTGATTCTGTTTTATTAATTCCCAACTGGGTGCCATCTGTCCCTGTAATGTTATCAAAACCGCCTTTTCAGAATTTCAGCCTCCAGATACCTCTTCTGAGCCTGGTATATCAAGGACTTTCCTCTCATGTGTATGGTGGATATAAATTATACATTGTGTTGTGTGACGTTCAACGAATTTTTCTTTCTTTTCTTTCGTGAGTGGGCGACCTTTTTTACGATATTCCCCTGCGGGCTAGTTGTACAAGATACGGCACTCTAACGGTATTGTGCCTCCACGGTCCCTAAATCTCAAGTGTTTACATATTTAAAAGGCACTTAGGCCACACCAATTTGATTTGTTGGTTCTCGGATTCGCCTCTTCATTTTTTCTGATTTGCAAAAAAAAAAATTCTGGTTCTGAATCAGCTCAAAATGCTTATATTTAGCCCCCAACAGTTGAGGAAAGTCCTTTTCTTCCTAGTTGTTACCGCTTTTTTTCATCTATCAATGCAGTGGTTTGATTAAAAGTTCATTGTTTAAATATTAAGCCAGCCTTTTGTGTTAACTGCATGGCTACTATCGTTGCATTTGGGCCTAGGCCTATCATAGGATGCCTAGACCTGTTTTTTTCGCCCTGTCGCTTCATATTTTTTCTAAAAAAATCCGAGAACCAACAAATTAAATTGGTGTGGCCTTACCACCGTAAGGATTAAGTAGTCAATATTGACTGAAGGGGGCCGGGCATATATATCTAACTTACCACTATCTATCAACTTGATACAGCATGGATTTTAAAGTCTAATAAAACCTCTGTTTAAGACTGATTATGTTTACCAAAGGAAAACATATTGTTTTTGCTCTATTTCTTCTTCCTCTTCTTCTCCAACATTGGGTTACATCATGTTGCAATTTTTTAGTAGGAGGGATTTACACTGCTGTCACTATATATGTGAATGTGTTTGAGTAAGAATTAACAGAGACCATATGCGAAGGTAAACATTATGCATTTGCTTTGCAAATGTTACCTTTCTAGTTTTAGAACGCATTTTGTGCGACGTTCTGAAAATATATATAGCTAGCGAAAAAGAATTTAACTGAAACGAACACACATGCCTATTCTAATTTGTTTTTGCATCCGTTACCAGGCAATTTGTTTGCGACTTTCAAGTCTGTAATTCCAATTCAAGGTTAGGGCTACGATTGGCGCATTCTCTATTTCCGTTGGGTTTTAAATTCTGAAGATACCGTGGATTGTAATTATACTTGAGTACGGAAATACCGCGTGTTTGGTGATGTTGGCCCGATAGGAACGGTTGAGATACCGCTTGATGTACATTGATGTAGCGGCGTGGAGGGCTCCAAAGTCCGGGTAGGTGTTATTTGACGTACGATAACCCCGGTTCGTAAGCTTGAGGCTGAGAGGACGAGACAGTGATTAAAAGCCTGGAAACGAGAGCGTTCGTGCGGGGATTATTCATTATTCACCCGGGAACGAGAACGGCGCTTGACTGTACGGCAAGGAGGCTCACACGGTCGGGTGATTTCTAGCCTCCACCAGGCCTTTCTACGGGAATACGGATCGTAGAATTCGGCAAAAAAAGAGAGTAGAATTGGCCAAGGGAGTCCGGCCGCGGGGAGGTAGTTTCTTTCCCTCGGAAGTGGCCCAGTCAAACCTACAAGGCGGCCAAACTCACCTGGCAAATATTCTCCTATATATAGCCAGCGTAGTTAGTCTGGTAGGAATAGGAATACATTGGACTTCTACGCACTGCAAAAACGCCGTTTCTTCGTAGGTTCAGCACATATGCTGACTTGGAGCTGTGCTATGAAGGTACGTGTCTATCTCTCTCAGCATATACATAAGAGATACCAATGCATGCATTCAGTAGCTACACAGTAGCTTCTGTATTTTGGCGCCAGGCTAGCATGTTAGACTTGTATTACATACATGTAGATACAATCTGCTCAGTTAATAAAATTCCCATTTAAGATTAAAAGGGGCATTGTGTTTTTGTTTGTTTTTAACAGGAAATTTGCCTTCTTTTTTTCATCGTCTACTCATAACTAGTATTTCTCACTCTAAGACTACCTTAATGGGTTTTTAATCGACGTTTTGGCATTCAAATTACCCTTCCGTA
The DNA here is from genome assembly GCF_001625305.1 of Branchiostoma belcheri. Classification (NCBI taxonomy): domain Eukaryota; kingdom Metazoa; phylum Chordata; class Leptocardii; order Amphioxiformes; family Branchiostomatidae; genus Branchiostoma; species Branchiostoma belcheri. Next base: position 674,001 of record NW_017802469.1, on the reverse strand, counting down.
TCAGATATATATTTGACATTTTGTGACCTTTTTTGTGACATCTCTACACGCCACTTAATTTGCTGATTGCTCCTTGGCACGCTACCTTTTTCATAAATCATCTAAAACAATTATAGAAAAATTAGTGACAGAAATTAAAATGCAGCGAATCAACATGTATAAACTGTATATAGTATACTGACATTACAGAATGTAATGTTGAACGTTCTCCAGCATTTGTGTATGAATAACTTCATTGCACTACAATTGCACATGGTACAATGTATGGAAAAGTACAAGAAAAGTGTTGAATACCTATTATAGAAAACCTGAAAACCTAATATAGAATAATAAATCCTAACTAGAAAGGTAACATTTGCAAAGCAAATGCATAATGTTTACCTTCGCATTTGATCTGTGTTAATTCTTACTCAAACACATTCACATATATAGTGACAGCAGTCTAAATCCCTCCTACTATAAAATTGCAACATGATGTAACCCAATACCAGTTACCATGGTGAGAGACGGTCTGGTTCAGGTCATTGACCAGGTCAGAGGTCAGTGTTTAGAGAAGAAGAAGAGGAAGAAGAAACAGAGCAAAAACAATATGTTTTCCTTTGGTAAACATAAAAAATGTGAGATAATGCTGAGAATCAACTTGATAGCATGTATCAACTGTATATAATATAGTGACGTTACAGAATCTAATGTTGGACCTTTTTTCAGCATTTGAATGTAAAGAACTTTATTGCAAATCAATTGCACATGGTACAATGTATGGCAAAGTACAAGAAATGTGTTGAATAAGACCTAATATAGAATAAAACCTAATAAATCCTAATTACTCAAACAACAAGGGCTAGCATATAAGTCTTAGATAAAGTGTTACAATCGAGTAACACTCGAGTTTCGGTATTTTTTCTGATAACAAAGCGGTCTTTTATATATTTACCTGTTTTTGCATTATGAGAATCATTGCATGTAAAGATATATTCAAATCTGTCACTAGCATCAATACTGTTGTGCTTGATACGATATATAACGTAGTGAATGTATGTCTGCTATGTAGGTTAAAAGGCAAATGATTGATGGTCAAAGACATATCTTTCTGTACGCATCACTACGTAAGTACCCAAGGCCGCTTGCTCCTTTCAGCCTAGTTCAAGGTCATACTACGTTTTTACCGACCACCACGTTTTTCTGATACGTCAAGATTTCACTTGGCAACATTCTAGATATTGAATAGTAAAGTTCTTTTACTGACAACCATGCGAAAAACGTATTTTACTCTCACACAAACACTCAATCAAGGCATGGAATAAGTCAAACGGAGAGGATCGAATGTGTTTTGCGATAAGGCCACACCAATCTAATTTGTTGGTTCTCGGATTCCCCTCTTCATTTTTTTCTGATTTGCAAAAGAAAAAAAATATTCTGGTTCTGAATATCAACTCAAATATGCTCATATTTTGGATGTATGGATGGAGGAAAGCCCATTTCTTCCTACTTGTTACAGTTTTTCCATCTACCAATGCAGTGGTTTGATTAAAAGTTGAAAATGTATTGTTTAAATATTAACCCAGCCTTTTGCGTTGACTTCATGGCTCCTATCGTAGCATTTGGGGCTATGATAGGATGCCTAGACCTGTTTTTTCTCTTTTTTCGCCCTGTGGCTTCATATTTTTTTTCGGAAAAAATCTGCGAACCAACAAATTAAATTGGTGTGGCCTAAAAAACATTTTAATCAATAAAAATATGACACTACGAAAAGATCTCCGTAGGAATGCATTTATCAGTCGTATACGGGTACCGTTCACAAGTGAGAGATATAAAGTGGATTGTAAATGACTACATATAGTTTGGGACCTTTACATGAGCAAACGTTTCGTATTCTAAATATTACTATTCAAGAATAAGTATTATGTGGTAGAGTTTCCACATAAATGTATTGTTTAGACTGATTTTTTGGCAAGGCATCTGACAAACAATTGAGCTGACTTCTCAGAACATGTTTGGGTAATATATAAAAAAAACTAGAAAGGTAACGTTTGCAAGGCAAATGCATGCATAATGTTTACCTTCGCATATGGTCTGTTAATTCTTACTCAAACACATTCATATATATGGTGACAGGAGTCTAAATCCCTTCTGCTATGAAATTGCAACATGATGTAGACCGACACTAGTTACCATGGCAACAGACACAACATCGATTCAGGTCAGAGGTCACTGTTATGTTTGGAGAAGAAGAAGAAGAGGAAGAACAAACTGGGTAAAAACAACATGTTTTCCTTCGGTAAACATAACAAGGAACGTGTGCTTCCCTAGCATGTCTGGTTCCACAGCTACCATGCTAATGTCCTATCTTCCGTTATTTACTAATACCAGGTCTGCTATCAGAGTTTTTTAGCAGAGGGCCCACTCATAGTGACGTTGAGTAGGTGATAAGTGTTCGGGGATCTACGATAAGAAAGTCCAGACGAACACGATGCATGGCTGGCATCGCAGCTGGCTAAAATCTTTTCCTTTTTACCTTCTCCAAGAAGGTTATGTTTCAGTTAACGTTTTCTTTTTTTTTTTTTTGTGAAAACGCTATGGATAGATTGTCATAAAATTTGGTAGGTGGGTAGGCCTTCAAGAGACCTAGAAATGATTAGATTTTGGCTCCCCTGGCGGCTTTTTGTGGTACTGTAGCAGAATTTTCGATTTTGGTCACACTTAAACGTAGTTATACTTTGTCATTAAAAGACCATTTTGATTAATCGAATTAGCTGAAAAACAAAAAGTTATCAATGTGTAAAAGTAGGATTCTATGCACTTCTTAAGTTTGTCTGATTCAGCATTTGATGTACTGGAAGAGTGTTGGTTGGAAATGATTAAATGCCTACCACACTTTTCGTTTTTCAAGCAGAATTTTGAAGGAGTCCTTTATGCCATTGAACTCTCATTCGACGGGAATATGAACAACTGTGCGGTCGTTAATGTCACACATAATGTAACGTCTGTAGAGGCTTTATTATACATTTTCCTCGCCATGTAAAATTGATCATGTATTTATCTCATAATACGCACCATCACACAAAACGTGGGGAACCAATTGATATTACTGTGAACAATTCATTTTCAAGTCTATTCATAATGCATTTGCACAAAAATATCCCTACTCAGCTCTCAATGCTGATTGACGTCACAAGCATGAACTTGTACGTGCCCTGGGAACGACAAGCCGCAAAGCATTCTGGGATAAATACTGGTAAAAATGGCCGCCATCTTTGTACCAAGCTATAATGATGATCTTAGTACCAATAATGCACCTCTGATATAATAAATACATGTAATGAACGTTCTAGATTTTCATGTCTATTCATAATGCATTTGCAACAAAATATCCATGCGTTACTCTCAATGCTGATTGACGTCACAAGCATGAACTTGTACGTCCCCTGGGAACGACAAGCCGCAAAGCATTTTGGGATAAGTACTGGTAAAAATGGCCGCCATCTTTGTACCAAGCTATAATGATGATGATCTTAGTACCAATAATGCACTTCTGATATAATAAAAAGACTATCGGGACAGCTAACAACATTTCTAACATTTGATTTATGATTAAAAGTCATATTGGAATAAATTCAGATAGTACCGACCGTTTTAGACTGTTCTTCAAATCAGCAAGGGACTTCCTCAATGCACGAGAAATCCACGTTTTAGTGATGCTTCACAAAGTAATTCCCCAAGCCATTAAACAGGATCACTCTTCGAAAAACACCTAATGGACTAATCCACCACGGATTACTGCACTCCGATGATAAGTGCTGAGTCGGTTTAGCCTTGATGCAGAAATAAAACACCATTTTTCGCATTACTAACGTTACTAGTAAATCCCTACGGTACACCACATGTTCACTTGAGTTTTCCCCCCTTGTAACTGCCTGGCTGTATCACCGGATAGATGACAACATCAAGTTCACACAGAAGCCTAGTCATGGCAATATACTCCCTTTCCTAGACACCAAAACTATCGTAGAGGAAGATGGTAACCTTCGTTTTGAAGTATGCAGGAAACCGACCCACACTGATCAATACCTAGCCTTTGATTCCCACCACCCTTTGGAACACAAACTATCAGTTTTAGTTCTTGCTTCTTATAAACCTGCATTTCTGCACAAGTTCTCTCGAGTGTCACTGACGGAAGGTAGTGGATGCTACCTGAAACGTCTGATCGTTTCCAAAATCATATCCAGTTGCTTGAGTAACTGTTTTTGGCGTGCATGGCTGTATCGTCTACTCTCCAAGCAGAGCAAGAGGTAGGTGTAGAAGATTGCGATCTTTCTATCATGTGCCCTGTTTTCTGTCGCTAGCCTCCACCAACCTCCACCATCGGAGAGTGGGGTCCGGTGGCGTAGCAGTAGCGTGTTCAGCCCAGACCCAAGAGGTCGCGGGCTCGAATCCTGCCCATGTCACCGATCTTGTGACCTTGGGAAAGGCACTTAACACGACTTTCCTCACTTCACTCAGGCGAGTACCTAGCTTCAGTTAGGGATGTCCCTCGGATAGGACGTTAAATGGAGGTCCTGTGTTTGGAAGAGCCACACCCCACGCACGTTAAAGAACCCACCACACTTATCGAAAAGAGTAGGGGACCTTCCCGGTGTGAGTGGTTCAAACCTTACTGTCTGGTCTCAGGTTTGACATCTTGAAAAAGTGACAATCACCTGTTATGTCAATCCTTCCACAAATGTGTTAAATCTTCATAAAATAAAATAAAACTAAAAATCATCACCACCTACCTCTGCTTGGAAAATGGTATCGTCTGCCATCTGGCTAGAAAGAATGCTGTTAGCGAGACAAAGCAGACGGCTTATTTTCTGGAAATGGTGTCATCAAGATAACGTTATCGCTGGTCTCTGTTATATCTGTCCATATCCACAAAGGCCAATTTGAATAGGGACTGTTGCGGAAATATAAAACATGTGGAATAAGATACAATTTTGCTCAATACCGTTTCTTGTTTAATACCACTGCTGCAAGGACCAATGGCCTTGTTGTTATTGTTGTTGTTATTGTTGTTGAATGGAAACGTTTGTGGCAACGGGATTCAGACCCTAACGATTGGTAGCTGTTTGTATGACTGTCTTTGTCTCATTTACATTGTATAGTGCAACATATAAAAGAATTTGGACACAAATTCAAAAAAAAAAACTGAATACAAAACAAGAAATGTAATAGTATTTGCCTTCAAGCTAATCGCATATGGTCTGCTCTGTTAATTCTTACTCTAACACATTCAAATATATCGTGGTAGGAGTCTAAATCCCTCCTACAATAAAATTGCAACATTATGTAACCCAATACCAGTTACCATGGTGAGAGAGAGTCTGTTCAGTGTTTGGAAAAGTAGAAGAAGAGGAAGAAACGTAGCAAAAGCAATCTGTTTTCTTTTGGTAAACATAACAAAGGCCTCATATTTTCAGATTCAGACAAAGTACAGTTCAACGGTTTGTTCTTTGAGCGTTTCATGAACTAGGTAGTAAGCGGTAAGATAATTCATCTGAAAAGGTGCAAATTTTGTCCGTTGAAGCAATAGAAAACGTTGTCAAATTGTTATCAATTATAACAAACCCTGCCAAATTATTTGACTTAAATGTTGGGTAAAAGTACGGCTAGAATCACAGTGCCAGAAGCGCATATCTCTTCCCAACCACTCTACAATAACAGAGTTTGGTGTATCTTAACGACATTTTAATAGACATCTATGACGTGCGCCCAACAGCATAATAATGCCTTACAGAGTTGTTCTCTGAGGCCCATTATCACATAAGTCCCCCAGCTAATGTACATTCGGCATTACTCTTCTTAGTAAGGACGCACTACATCAGTACACAGCCTATCAACCTGTCACTGATACGGGCTTTAATGTTGCTGGAGAAATATCGCTCGACACCAACGTGAGACGGCAAAAATCTAGATGTATTGGGTGGCTATTTTTCATGCTAATTAAACTGTCATGTTGACGATATCTCTAATGTTTGTACATGGTCTCAAGAAGAAACCATTTGAGTTTTAGGAGAGTGTGTGTAGTGTTGCAGATATTCATGTATAAGGCCACACCGACTTCATTTTATGGATGACATCCTCTGAAGACCACAATAATAGTGCGCACGGGCAAATAAAAATTCCGGCCCAAAACAAAAATGCTACTAAACCACAGAAATACAAAGCTGGTATTGTACCGTAGTACTTAGCGTATACGACAAGCCGGCACATGCTGGCTTTTTGCGGAATTTATGAATCGCCACTGTACTGAGTTATTGAGTCGTGGAGATTCGGTAGCCTGGGTGCCCGGCTCCGTATTGTCGCTAACTACTATGGACTACCCAGGCCTAGAGCTAGGCTATAGCCTCGGTGGACGTGATTTTTTTTGCGAAAAGGTGAAAATCAATGCGCGCGCGGATGTCATCCATAAAATTAAGGAGGTGTGGCCTAAAATAGGCTTGATAAACAGATTGCTGCTTTCCTCAATTGAGGGTCGGCTTTCAGAAATCATATACCAGTTAGAAGACAGTAACGATCCCCCCCTCCAATCTCAGCATGGAGAGTACCCTTGGTTGTGAACGGACGGCCCCTGAATCTTGTATTTTACAGCCTCGGCCTTGAAAAACGGCCTGTGAGAATGCGCATGGTAGTAAACTATCCACCCGTAAAGACCATAAGACGACGTTTGTCATCATAAAGAATACTTTGATCCTCTTGGTGATTTAAAAGAGATTGAGTCATCAATTTTACCTCGTCCAACAACGGTATTTTTCGATAAAATGTGTCGAAGCTAATCATTAGTTTTGTCACTGATGTATTGCAATGGTAGTTTTATCAGGCTTTTTGCTATACTGTGGAACGTAATAGAATTACTGAGATATTACTGTCAAGAACTGACAGGGACGAATTATTTCCAAGCAGATGTTGGTAGAATTACTGAGTTATTACTGTTAAGAACTGACAAGGACGAATTATCTCCAAGCAGATGTCGTAATGTTTTCTAGCAGCATCGTAATGTTTTCTAGCAGCAAGGTAATACGTGTATATACCTCTGTAGAGTGACTGAAGTTCAGTGGTATTTATGCACACTTGAGAACCATTCACATGTGTCCTATGTAGTCACGGTAGGCATTTGGGAGGGATATCTTTCTCTTGCAATTTTCTGTAATTATGGTTCGAAGCCCAAAAGAGTTGCCCAATATGAAAACTAGGTAATTTCCCAACAGAGAGCTTGTAAAGATCCTATGAAATGTCAGCTTTGACAGCTTTTATGTGGTGATAAGGAAATGAAATGGTTGTAAAGTTATCAGCCATTTGTCATGTTTTACAGGCATCCTGAAGATATTTCCAAGATGGCGGCGCTTCTGCTAGTGTTGTTGCCGTGCCTGCTGTTCACCCATGCGGCCGCTAGGTGTCCCACAGGCTGCACCTGTCAGCGGATCACCGGTACTGTAGACTGCCGGGGAGCCCATCTCAGCTTCATCCCGTCCAATCTCTCCGTCACCACGGAATATCTCGACTTTACCAACAACTCTATATCTAACGTCTCCAGGGGAGCTCTAGACGCGCTACAAGGGTTACAGTACCTCATGTTAGACAGAAACGACATCACATACATAGAATGGGACTCGTTCAGAGCACTGACAAGGCTAAGCGAGCTACATCTTGACCACAACAGTCTCAAAGATGCAAGGAAGGAGATGTTTTCTGGTCTGGGCAGACTCTCCTTGTTGAGTCTATCTTCCAACCAGTTGGAAACGTTCAATTTCCTCTACGCAAAGGATCTGGACTATCTAAAGATTCTCAAACTAGATAGAAACAAGCTGACGAGGATCCCAGCTGGAGCTTTCAACGGTTTGATCAACCTGCGGTATCTACATTTGGAGTACAACCAGGTGACGTACTTGGAGGAATGGACGTTCGCTGGGTTGTGGAGTCTAGAGTTACTGTATCTGAACGGCAATCGGATCAACGACACCTCCCAGCAAGCCTTTGCGGAACTGCAGAGCATCCGCGCTCTGTACCTCGACGCCAACAACTTAGAGAACATATCCTTCGAAGTGTTCAAGAACATCAAGACTGTTCACTTGGCTTTGCACTTGTCGCAAAACCCCTGGCACTGTGACTGCGACTTGCAGCGGACATTCAGTAAGATATACCAAGTTACGAGGCTTTCTATAGCGGACTATCCGAACATCACTTGTCACAATCCGACCGAACTTCGTAACGTTCCGATGAGGTCGGTTCGCCTGTGTATCGCCGAGTTGGTGACCATTCTCATCATCACGGCGACTGTCATCCTCGCCACGATCGCCGCCATTTTCCGGGCTGCGAACAGCAGGAAAAGGAAGCTGATGCGCACGCGCCACTGCCACGTCAGAGATTACTAGCCAATAGGAGCTCTCCTGACGCGCAATGATCTCTGGGATGTGTGACGTCATGTGTTAGGCAAAAGTCGATTCCCACAAACAGCAGGAAAAGGAAGCTGATGCGCACGCGCCATTGTCACGTGCGAGATTACTAGCCAATAAGAACTCCCCTAACACGCACTGATCTCTGGGAGGTGTGACGTCATGTGTTGGGCAAAGTCGATAGCAGGAAAAGGGAGCTAATGCGCACGCGCCTTTTCTACGTCAGAGATTCCTAGCCAATAGGAACTCACCCTAACGCGCAATGATCTCTGGGATGTGTGACGTCACGAGTGGGTCAAAGGTGCTTACAAGTCGATACCTGCCGCCATCTTGGCCTTGTATGATATTTGAAATTTCAGACAATACCAACGGGAAAAATGTACAAAGTTCGTTACCTTTGATCTTCTTTCTATACATAGCCTCTTAAACATATAGTATGATTGTATGTATTCGATTGATAAAAGCTGAAGATGATAATTGCGTGTCTCTTGTCAATAGTAAATTATAGTATATTAAGAGCCAGCTCGTACAAACCAACTTAAAATGTTAAGGGTCGTTGAATGCAATCGACTGGAAAAGGTTGTGTCATATCAGCCCAAACAATCGGACACTCTATAAAGCCTGTTGCTAGGTGATATGACATCATTGATCATGAAATGCGATACTTGTCTACTAGAACAGGTATAGTGACCTTTAATCAGGAACATTGTCAAAATGACTTGCAAGTTGGGCTGCAACAAAGTGTTACGTCTTCGTGGATCTAATGTAAAGTGTATATGTCTCTTTGATAGTCTGTATCTGCCCGTGTGTATATAAGTCAATTTGTTACGAAAACGAATGTTTAAAGTATGAAGGAACAATGTCACTGACTACTTATACTTATAGATAGCATCGCTGTATACTAGTAATATCTCATTTCTGTGTTTTGATGTGACGCTATGGCGACGAATGTCTATTTACTACCGTACCTTTGATTGGTTGCGTATGTTTAAAAAGAAATCTTCGTGTCTTCCTTGACCAACTATCATGCGTCATGCTTCTCATTCCTTTGCTCTCAGGCAATACTCATTATATATTTGAGTAGATAGATAGCTTCGCACGAAATACGACTAGCTACATCATTCAAGTGGTCTGCCAAAAAACATGAAACCGGCAAGATCTTTTGGAGAGAGATTTGTCACCGTTTTGGTGATCTGTGGGTGCATTGGAAAAGGTAAAATTCTAGAACATATGCCAAGAGATACTGTAAAGAAGTAAGACATACTGTTACAGTAGTTATGAATAAGCGAGATATTCTACGTTATATTTTGCGTCCAGTGAATAGCCTATCACGTCGGTGAGAGTACTTTGAGAGTCTAAAACCACCGTTAGATGGTATATATTGATGTTTTCCATTTTGAAGTGAGATGATACTACGTATACATAGTATATACCAAATGAATGGTACAATTCTTGCGTGCTCATATGTGATGTATATAGTGTATCTGGTGATGTTTTGTTATTTTAGCATATTGCACTTGAGTTTTTCTTGAAATGTCAGGGAAACAACGGTAAGGGCGCAATTAGTTATATCTAATTTGTCCACAATATTCCTGCTTTAAATTTGTATTTTTGTTTGTTATTTGTCATTTATGTGTTGTTTTTGTGTAGTACTATATCTTTGTTGGGACAGCGCATTTAGTTTATCTCAATTGTCCCCAATATTCCTGCTTGTATTGTTTGTGTACATTTCTGTGTTATTTTTATGTAGTATTATATCTTTGTTCCTTGTTTTATGTTCGATCGCAGTCTTGTATTTTCTTTTACGTGCTTTAATGAATAAAACAAAAAATAAAGTTTTGTTAATGTCTAGGCTTGGCATTGTGGTGCCATGTATGCCAGCAAAATAACGACCCCTACTGTCTGGATAACCCCGGTGTATACGGGCCGTATTGGTGTACAGACGCACAGGGCCTGCGGTGTTTCACATCGTGGGAGAAGGACAGACGAGGTAAACGTTTTTCTTACAAATAGACCAGTCAGTGTACAAAATACTTTTTTGAACCAACCTACGGCAAAAATTAGGTTGCCCATCAGAATTTTAGGTTGCCCCACCTATAAGTTACTACTTTCCTCAAATTAAGTAATGTTACATACGTAAGCCTTTGACAATATTTCTAACAGAATTTAGTTAGCTGATACTAGTAATAGCCATTAATGCCTAAAATTAAAACGTATCTGCCGGATACAGTGGTGCAAGCGAAGTGGGCATGATTTCGTGGGGGGGGGGCATTCTTAAAATTCAGGTAGCCCAGTGTGCTACCTAGGTTCAAAAATAGGTTGCCTCAAGTAAAATTTGGTTGCACGGGGCAACTCAGCAACCAGGTATTTTGCACGCTGCCAGTACTTCGATAATATGTCCATGAAAATGAGCCTGTAGATATTTTTCACTCCCTATGCCATAGCTATAGAATACTATATGCAAATCTATTGCTGAATGATACATGATTGACTGTAAATCGTAATGTTACAAGGTATGGCAAATTGTGCAAAAATCCATGCAACTAATCTAGTCTACAAAGGAGTAGACATTTGGGACACTGATTTAGAAAATGATGTCCACTCTTTACTAGTTCTTGTCAAAATATACAAACTATTTGATCAAGACAATCATCCTGTTTCTATATTATCTACTTTCTGGGTTTAACCTCTTTAAAAAAGAAGTCAAACCCAGTAGTTTTTACTAGTAGTTTCTTAGTAGTTATCAGTAGTTCTATGTGTACTAATTGTCTGTTTTTTTTAATACCAAATGTTTCTTCTGTTCCTGCAATTAGCCCTCGGGCATGAATTTGCAATAAAACATGACTTATATACAAATTAGTTTCCCATCAATGTACAAGATTGTGACCAAAAACTTTCATTTAACTCTCTCAGGCGAGTTGGTGAGTTTTCAGAGGGGATGTAGGCTAGCAGGCCGCGAGGGATGCTGGGAAGATGGCGGCCAGGGGGAGGGGTGCATGGAAACCTGTGACCAGGACAGATGTAACGGCGAAACTCTCGGCTACGGCACCTGGGAGAGGGAACCTTTGTTTCAGGTGCCCAACGTCTGATTTTCCTTCGCCAGTTTTTATCAATTTTTACATGAATCCTCAATACTTTATCACTGCATTTCATATACACTTACATAATATGTAAACATACATATACATTATATATAAACACAGAACATAAACAAAAAGATACATCTACTTACCCAATCTTCAATGCACAAACTCACAGACAATGATATGTTCTGGGCATCAGTCATGTTGTTTACACAAGGGAACTGTTGGGTTGTCCTTCTGTTGTCTTTGTCTCAGACAATAGTGACCAGATCTACTTCCCACCGCTAGGTGGCGCTGCAGTGAGATGAATGCGGTCCCAAACGCGACTAAGCTTTCATGCCCGTAGCGGGGGGGGGGGGTTCTTAAAAAGGTGGTCTGATTTGTATTAGTAGCAAGGTTAGGATCCTAAAACACTTTGCCATTGAATAAAAAGTTATCTCTGATTTTTCCTTTAAAATCCTCTCAAAAACGCCGGAAAAGGCCATTTCAGAAGGTTCAATTTTCAAAATTGGGGGGGGGGGATAAAATCTTAATCAAGTTTGTGGTTGCATTATTTTAACAGCAGCGCTATCTAGCAATGGAAATAAGAACTAACATGATGAACTATTCACGAATGATGTGTTCTCTTTCAGATTGCCGGAAGCGACGGTGAAAGAGTCGCCAAAAGCAACGCCAGTGCTCCTGCAAGTCTGTCTTCTCAACTGTTCAGCATGACAATCATGATAATTATGATAGGATATGCGTATTAGTGTTCACTCGGCTGATTTTAAAATATTGGTCTCAAAGTACAACTGATTATTGAAAGTTGTCACATGTAGTTTATTACACTGATATTATCATGTTCATGTATTACAATCACAATCGTCGACAAAATAAAACAAGGAGCAACGAACATATCGCATAACGTTATTCCAGCCAATATCATCTCTTTAACAAATAAAAAGGTAAAACTAGAAAGGTAATATTTGCAAGGCAAATGCATAATGTTTACCTTCGCATATGGTCTGCTCGGTTAATTCTTACGCAAAACATTCATATATATGGTGACAGCAGTCTAAATCCCTCCTGCTATGAAATTGCAACATGATGTAACCCAACACTAGTTACCATAGCAACAGACACAACATTGGTTCAGGTCAGAGATCACTGTTTGGAGAAAAAGATGACGAAGAAGAAACTGAGCTAAAACAATGTTTTCCTTCGGTAAACATAATTACCAGTTTTAAGTCAAGCTACGCTTCTTCTTACCAATGATTCCAATATTAGATTATCGTGTGCACAAAACAGTTCTGATTTCTAAGAGAATTTATCATAGTGTTTAACAGTATTTAGACTTCCCATTTCAAAAAGAAAACAAAGTTTTTGGATGTCTCAACGGCCTTCACACATTCTACAGATAGATGACATTTGCTTCTCTACAAATAAGTCTGCTGCCTGAAGCATCACCATAGCGATGGCCTAGATTGAAATAGTAGATTGTCTATGTAGGTATGAGTCTAAGTGTCCTGGAATATATGACACTCAGAGACAAACACAAATGACTCGTGCATTTTACTTGGAATAGGTTGATGTCTAAGGCTTTCTCAATGTAGAGAAGAGTCCTTGATGATGTCCACCTTACTCTAATTATTACATTATTATCAAGTCTAGATCATTTGTCTCAACAAAATATACCATCTTGATGATGTCTACCTTACTCTAATTATTACATTATTATCAAGTCTCGATAATTTGTCTCAACAAAATCTAAATAATTTCAGAAAATAATTCCTGCTCATAGTTTTTATCTGCTACTTGTCCCTCTATTTCCTCTGCCGGTACTTGTTGTTCCTTCGCAATGTCAGCATTATACCCGGCTGGTTCTAATCTTTCTTGTGGACCAGATGTCTTATAAACCTGGCTTGTCTTAAATGCCGATTTTGCTTTCATTTCATTGTCATAGTGTCCATCCGAGGTCTCTTCTTTGCTCTGCTCGAGGTCTCTTCTTTGCTTTGCTACCGGAAATTAGTTACCGGTATTCGAATCAATGTCTTGCTTTTTTGGGGGAAATTGGTCGTCGTTTTCGTAGTGTCTATCCGTATCCTTTATACATGGGTCCGAAAATTGGTCGTCGTTTTCGTAGTGTGTTTCCGGAGTGTTTTTGTCATGTCCATTATCTGCATCACTTGCCCCATAAACTTCACATGTTTGAAATGCCGCGTTTGCTTTCATTTCATTCTCATATTGTCTATCTGATCTCTCCTCTCTGTTTTGGTCGGTGTTTTCGTAGTGTTTGACTGCATCCGGATTTGCATCCGTAAACTGGTCGTCGTTCTCGTAGTGTCCGTCCGGATGAGTACCTCCATTTGTCTCCGGAAAGCGGTCGTCGTTTTCGTAGTGCCTATCCGGATTCGTCTCTGGAAACTGGTCGTCGTTTTCGTAGTGTGTTTCCACTGTGACACCCTGCCCGTCATTTCCCTCAGACACTGGTCTACGTTTTATCATGCAAATGACAAACACAACACAACAACAGAAGAAAGTTCCCACTCCTGTATAGATGATCACCTCTGACCTAGGCAGTCCATTCGAATTATTGTCTTCTTCATGTAGGAATATTACGTACTCGTCTGTTGGTGTAGTATTTCTTACAACGTTGTCTGTAGCATTACTGATCGTTAGTACGACGGATGCTATGGCAGAGTTGGTATAGTTAGTTGTCACTATGCAAGTGTAGTTCCCTGCTATGGTTTTGTCAAGTATGTTCAAGACTGAGGAGCACATTCTCTTAGTCTCCGAAATGTCTACGTCCGACCCTTTACAAGTCACCGTCCTGATGTGAGTGGAGTTTGTCGAGTACTCGTAACTTGAAGAGCTGTGCTCACCGTTCGGAAGAATCCACGAGAAGGCGAGGCCCTTTTCGCAGTATGTCTGACAGATGGCCTCTATGCCGTTCTCTCCTCGATTTTCTAATGTTACAGACACTTTGGGTGCTGGGCAAGTCAGGTCGCTCCATGGAATATCTTTCAGCCACATCATCTGTCCAGTGAATTTATCAATACATACCACACGCCACATCAGTGTATGTGGACTGCCAAGTAACCATCTCTTAGCTGCTCGTTCCCCACAGTCACATCCTATCTTGTTCATACCCAAGTCCGATACAGGTAAACTTGACAGTTCTTCTACACGTATTGGGAATGTTTTGATATTGTTCAGAAAACTCAAATGTCTAAGTGATTTCAGCAGCGCAATGCTTCGTGGAATGCTAAAAAGACAGTTGTTGTTCAAACCCAACGTTTTCAGTTTTGGTAGCACAGCAAAAGCTGCCTGGTCAACAGAATGTATCCTATTTCTACTCAATTGCATAATCCTCAGATTATGCAGTGCCTTAAAAGTATCTGGCTCCAGTTTCCTGATGTTGTTACCAGTAAGGTCTAGTTCCATGAGACAAGGCAAAGTTGCGAATGATTCTGACTGAATACTGGCAACCCTAGAGTCCTGTATACGCATGCTACCCAGAGACTTCAGAAGGGGGAAATCTCCAACCTTAATGTTTGTGATGTTTTGATGCCTTATACTTATTCTTGCCAAACTTGGCGCCAGTGGAGAAGGGATGGAATAAATATTGTCACGGCTGTGGTAACTGAGACACGACAGAGAGCCTTTGGGGCATCTAAAATTATTTGGGCAGGTGACATTTTGTCCTGTGACCTCCCAGGTAAGACACAACACAAGTATGGCCCGTTTGAAAGTCATCAACGTCGCCATTTCGAGTTTTTTTTCTGTGTGACAAGATTACACACTCACCAACAGATACCCCAATAAACGATGGTATCGCAGCTTGTTGCTTGTCACCGATGCTGTTATGTATTAGCTCAAATATGTAAATAAAGTCACAAGGTACATTATTATATACATTTTACAGCTGGCATTCGCAAAGTGGGAACAGGTATGGTACCTTTTGGAGTGAGTTGAGAAGGACCTTGAAAACCGCCTTGACAGTTCTTTACGTCTCCCCACCGTTTCCTACCCTGCTGGCCTCTGCGAATTCGGAATGAAAATGCACTTTTCCCCCAGGGGCTAGTCATGGCCATACATTAACCTTCTTCCTGCTGCCTTACTTGGTAACCAATACAAATTCGTTGCCCAAAGGCTACCTCAGCAGGATGGAGATTAACAGTTGTGCCTACTTTCGCAGTCATGAAAATGTGACGTCTTCCACGATTTAATCAGTCTAGAGAAAGAGGCTGGAGAGAAATTGGTTTACAGAACGAGAATACTGTACGGACGCAAAAATATCCAACTAATTCCCAGAAAATTCTTTTTTTATCACAAAACACAATGTGTATAATTATAAGCGCCGTGCTTCAAAGCTGACGCGCATACATAAACCATGACACGTGCACAATGACAAAATTAAAAAATGCACTGACCTCAATACATGACAAGTAACATACATAACACCACCCCTGTAAAAACCGTATCAAATGTTATAAGCACTGAACCATAAAAAAGAAATAAGACTCTTTAGATAGGTACATAGAATGTGCTTCAAGACAATGGTGACAACGGATTATTTCAAATGTTGTTTAAGTAACATCTAAATGTCTCATAACAGATCACAAACACCTAAGTTTATGTGAAAATTTGCGACTTTGTTTACTTCTCATTAACCACTAGTAGGTACCAAGGTACTAGGATATGCCACATGTCCTAGCCTTGGCCTGATACGTCATCTCCTTTTGTGTCACAAGAATCCATGACGTCACATTCCTTGGGTACGTCTTGCTGCTCCTCTGTGGTCTTCTGACACTCTGGAAATGTGACGTATTCCTGCTCAGAGTTTTTACCTGGTGTCTGTCCCTCTACTTCATCTGTCGGTTTTTGTTGTTCCTTCGCAATGTCAGCCTTATACCCAGCTGGTTCTAATCTTTGTATTGGACCAGAAGCCTCATAAACCTGACTTGTCTTAAATGCCGATTTTGCTTTCATTTCATTGTCATAGTGTCCATCCGAGGTGTCTTACTTGCTCATCTCGGTGTTTTCATAGTGTTTGACTGTCTTTGCTGCCGAAAATTGGTTATCTGTATTCGAATCCATATCTTGGTTTGTTTTGGGAAATTGGTCGTCGTTTTCGTAGTGTCTATCCGTATCCTTACTTGGGTCCGGAAACTGGTCGTCGTTTTCGTAGTGTGTTTCCGGAGTGTTTTTGTCATGCCCATTATTTGCATCACTTGCCCCATAAACTTCACTTGTTTGAAATGCCGCGTTTTCTTCCATTTCATTCTCATATTGTCCATCTGATCTCTCCTCTTTGTTTTGGTCGGTGTTTTCGTAGTGTTTGACTGTATCCGGATTTGCATCCGTAAACTGGTCCTCGTTCTCGTAGTGTCCATCCGGATTAGTACCTCCATTTGTCTCCGGAAAGCGGTCGTCGTTTTCGTAGTGCCTATCCGGATTCGTCTCTGGAAACTGGTCGTCGTTTTCGTAGTGCGTTTCCATCCTGACACCCTGTCTGTCATTTTCTTCAGACACTGGTCTACGCTTTATCATGCAAATGACAAATACAACACAACAACAGAAGAAAGTTCCCACTCCTGTATAGATGATCACCTCTGCACTAGGCCAATTATTGTCTGCTTCATTCAGTAATATTATGTATTCGTCTGTTGGTGTTGTTTCAGCAGTTTTATTTACCAGAGACACCGTCATTTCAGTATTTCTTACAACCTTGTCTGTAGCATTGCTGAACCTCAATACAACGGATGCTATAGCAGGGTTAGTATAGTTAGTTGTCACTATGCAAGTGTAGTTCGAATTCCCTGCTATGGTTTTGTCAGGTATGTTCAAGACTGAGGAGCACATTCTCTTAGTCTCCGAAATGTCTACGTCCGACCCTTTACAAGTCACCGTCCTGATGTGAGTGGAGTTTGTCGAGTACTCGTAACTTGAAGAGCTGTGCTCACCGTTCGGTAGAATCCACGAGAAGGTGAGGGCGTCTTCGCAGTTTGTCTGACAGATGGCCTCTATGCCGTTCTCTCCTCGATTTTCTAGTGTTACAGACACTCTGAGAGCTGGGCATGTCAGGTCTCTCCGTGGAATATCTTTGAGCCTCATTGTCTGTCTAGTGGCCTCATCAATACATACCACACGCCACATCAGTGTATGTGGACTGCCAAGTAGCCATCTCTTAACTGCTCGTTCCCTACAGTCACATCCTATCTTGTTTATAATAGCCAAGTCCGATACAGGTAAACTTGACAGTTCTTCTACGCGTATTGGGGATGTTTTGATATTGTTCAGAAAACTCAAATGTCTAAGTGATTTCAGCAGCGCAATGCTTCGTGGAATGCTAAAAAGACAGTTGTTGTTCAAACCCAACGTTTTCAGTTTTGGTAGCCCAGCAAAAGCTGTCTGGTCAACAGAATGTATCCTATTTCTACTCAATTGCATAATCCTCAGATTATGCAGTGCCTTAAAAGTATCTGGCTCCAGTTTCCTGATGTTGTTACCAGTAAGGTCTAGTTCCATGAGACAAGGCAAAGTTGCGAATGATTCTGACTGAATACTGGCAACCCTAGAGTCCTGTATACGCATGCTACCCAGAGACTTCAGAAGGGGGAAATCTCCAACCTTAATGCTTGTGATGTTTTGATACCTTATTTGTATTCTTGTCAGACTTGGCGCCAGTGGAGAAGGGATGGAATAAATATTGTCACGGCTGTGGTAACTGAGACACGACAGAGGGCCTTTGGGACATCCAAACCTGTCTGGGCAGGTAACGTTTTGTCCTGAGACCTCCCAGATAAGAAACAACACAAGTAAGGCCTGTTTGAAAGACATCAATGTCACTATTTCGAGTGGTGTTTCTGTGAGACAAGTTTACACACTCACCTACAGTCACACCAATAAACGATAGTATCGCAGCTTGTTGCTTGTCCCCGATGCTGTTCTGTACCTTGAATGATAAATGGTTTATTTTATCATTTTGATCGAGTCAAAAGTACATCGCAGTCATAGGCTGACTTGAGCACTTTTTTTAAATATTCAAAAACTGTTAGGCTCTTTACCGATTAGCGCTAATCTTATATTTGCTATCCACTACATAAAACACAAGAAACGCTACCTTAAAACAGGTATGTTGTAAGACGGATACGTCGTAGTAGCTAAAACATGTAAATCAAGTCACAAGGTACATATATACATTTTACAGCTGACATTCGCAAAGTGGGAACAGGTATGGTACCTTCTGGAGTGAGTTGAGAAGGCCGTACGTATACCACAGTGTGTGTTGTGCCAGTCAGAGCATGATGTCAGATTGAGAAGAGTGGACCTTGAAAACCTCCTTGACAGTTCTTTACGTCTCCCCGCCGTTTCCTACCCTGCTGGTCTCTGTGAATTCGGAGTGAAAATTCGCTTTTTCCCCAGGGGCTAGTCATGGCCATACATTAACCTCCTTCCATGGTATCCAATGCAAATGTGTTGCCCAAAGGCTACCCCAGCAGGCTGAGGGTTAACGGATGTGCCTATTTTTGCAGTCATGAAAATGTGACGTCTTTTGCGATTAAATCAGTCTGGCTATGACAAGGCAACACCAGACAAAACACACCCAAAATAATGTTTACTACTGGTGCTTCATAAAACTATAGTAAAAGTACCGTTTAATGAAATGAAAAATGGAACTATTGTGTGAGTGTCCTTGTGTGTGTCTGTGTGTCCGCATGGCCTTTAGATAAGTTTGTAATGGATATGGTTGGCCTCTGTCTGTCCCAGAAGGAAAAAGTCAGAGACATGCACATACTATTCTATTTTGCTGGTTGTATGCTGTTGCCCCGTCCTTGGTGCTGAATGTATTATTCTCAATGGCATTAAAAATATACGTTTACTGCTTTCCTTTTCCGATTTGTACCTCAATGAAAAATAGAGGTATTGTTTTTGATATGTTTCTGTGCGTGTCCATTTGTGTGTCTGTGTTTCCGCATGGCCCTTAGATCAGTTTGTAATCGATATGGTTGGCCTCGGTCTGTCACAGAGGGAAAAAGTCATTAACCACTTCTACATCTGGTAGCAGTCGCAGCTCTTATAAGTGTAACTTGTAGACACCATG
Source organism: Branchiostoma belcheri (assembly GCF_001625305.1). Taxonomy (NCBI): domain Eukaryota; kingdom Metazoa; phylum Chordata; class Leptocardii; order Amphioxiformes; family Branchiostomatidae; genus Branchiostoma; species Branchiostoma belcheri. The sequence continues at coordinate 654,403 of NW_017802469.1, read as the reverse complement.
GTGAATGATATGAGGACACAGTCATCATCACACAAGATGTAAATATTTCATGGAGGTCTGAGATCTTAGAATTTTTGTTTTCAAATGAAAACCAACAAAGTACTTTTATGTGGCCGATTATAGGGGCTGGAGATAAATTGCTTTACACAACTAGAGTACTAGACGGACTATCCAATTAATTCCCAGAACATGTTTTTATTACTCATAACACAATTTTTATAATCATAAGCGGCCTGCTTCAAAGCTGCCGCGCATACATAAACCATGACAGGTGCACAATGACAAAATTAAAAAAAATGCACTGTCCTCAATACATGACAAGTAACATACATAACAACACCCCAGTAAAAACATCAAATTATATATAAGTACCGGATTATAAAAAAGGTATAAGATTCTTTAGATAAGTACATATAGAATGTGCTTCAAGACAAAGGTGACAACGGATTATTTCGAACGTTAAAAAGACAGTTATTATTGAAACCCAAAGTTTTCAGTTTTGGTAGCCCAGCAAACGCTGCCTGGTCAATAGAATGTATCCTATTTCTACTCAACTGCAAAATCATCAGATTATGCAGTGCCTTAAAAGTATCTGGCTCCAGTTTCCTGATGTTGTTACCAGCAAGGTCTAGTTCCATGAGACAAGGCAAAGTTGCGAATGATTCTGACTGAATACTGACAACCCTAGAGTTAATCAGTCTGACTATGACAAGGCAAGACCAGACAAAACACACCCATTTACTGGTAGTGCTTCACAAAAGTATAGTAAAAGTACTGTTTCTGCTTTTTACCTCCAGGAAAAATGGAGCTATTGTTTTTGGTATGCCTGTGTGCATGTTCGTGTGCGTGTCCGCATGACCCTTAGATCAGTTTGTAATGGATATGGTTAGCCTCAGTCTATCCCAGAGGGATAAAGTCACTGAGATATGCATACTAGTCTATTTTGCTGGTTGTATACTGTTGCCTCTGTCCTTGGCGCTGAATATTAGTGAGTGAGTGAGCATTAAAATATACGTTTACTGCTTTCCTTTTCCGTTTTGTACCTGAATGAAAAATGGAAGTATGGTTTTTGGTTTGTCTGTGCGCGTGTCCATTTTTGTGTCTGTGTTTCCGCATAACCCTTGGATCAGTTTGTAATGGATATGCATGGTTGGCCTGAGTCTTGCCCAGAGGGAAAAAGTTATCGTCATATAGCCAGAAGACATAGACCAATCAGAGGGCTCCATTTCCTATTGGCTATCAGGCCGTAGCCTAAAAAATGTTCGGTTATTAGAATAACAGACTACCTCACCAGGGATTATCTCATCATATACATCTTGATGCGGGGCATTAACCATTTATTAATCACTTCTACATATGGTAGTGCTCGCTCCTCTCACAAGTGTGACTTGTTGACACAATGTTGAATGAGAAGAGGACACAGTCACCATCACACAAGATCTAAATATTTCATGGAGGTCTGAGATCTTCGAATTCTTGCTTTCAATTAAAAACCAACAAACTCCTTCTATGTCGCCGGCGTGGAGAGAAATTGCTTTACAGAACTAGAATACTGACGGACGCAAAAATATCCAATTAAGTCCCAGAAATTTTTTTATTACCGCAAACGGTATGAATTTTCATAAACGTCTTGCTTCAAAGCTGCTGCGCATACATAAACCATGACACGTGCACAATGACTAAATAATAAAAAAGCACTGTACTTAATTCATGACAAGTAACATACATAACAACAACCCTGTAAAAACTCTTATCAAGTACCAGACCATGAAAAAGGTATATGATTCCTTAGATAGGTAAAAACATTGTGCTTAAAGACAAAGGTAACAACGGCTTTGTTTCACCTTTTAGCTATTGCACCTGGTCATGGTAAATTTTTATATTGTTTAAATTGAACTGCTAGATTTAATTTCAAACATATATGTCAGTTAATTTTGGTGCAGTGAATGGTAGATACGAAATATTGGCTTATTGTTCTTGGAGCATAGAAATGTAGCTGTGCATTTGTGACATAGCCAAAAGGTGTTTATGTCCTGATAGTACAAAAGACTACAGTGCTCTTGCCTGTATTCTATCACCTGGCATATCTATCCAAATCTAGCATATGTAAGAAAGTTACAGTCTGAAACAGTATAATATTAGATATCTGTTATTTGTATATGATATTTCATACTATATATACTACGTATATTTGTTATGTTCAATCACTGGTGTAGTCTGAGGTGCATGTGCCTTTCCTGTACTACTATCACTGCTAGGCTGATGCTAGTTTCTGGCTCCTGGGTATCGTTATCTAGCAGCAAGCGCTAGGTAGCAACCTGTAGCATGCATAGCAAAGTGGATGTATTAGCCTGAAAAAGTGCTGCCTTCATACAAAACAGCTGTGAAACATCCAGCCTTGTTGATTTTTATGTGAGCTTCAAAAAACGCATAGAGACATGCACACTAGTCTATATTGCTTGTTGCATGCTACTGTACCTGTCCTTAGTGCTGAATGTTGTTATTCTGAATAGCATTGAAAATATACGTTTACTGCTTTCCTTTGACTCACAAAATGGCCTTTATACTTCATACTTATTACTTTTCTTGGTTCTGAATGATGTTTTATTGCATTGGATTGACTTGAATGCAAAGAAATGCTACTGTCCTTGGTGCTGAACAAAAACATTCATACACGCAAAACTGTTTGCCTTGTATGAATAACTGCAACATAACTAGTAAATGTGCCTCCGATTGATAATACAGATACAGATATCCCTAAAATATATATAACTTTAACTGCTAGTACATGTATAAATACTGCATATCTGTTCTCAAAAACATGAAAACCTAACACCCTATCAAAGATAAAAATAGGAGTGTTCAGTACTAACAAGATAAAAAAAAAGACATGCATGGGGATGGTAAGCTTATTTTAAGGCAGAATGAACAAAAAACAAGTGCACATATCCTATTAAAACACACATGAAACACACTATACCATCAAGGTCCCATACTGTATCCCTCTCTTGGGTAAGTATACAAACTTGTAGTAAACATTGTAGCTTTCTTAGCACATATAAAAGTACCAAAATCTCTCAAATACTGTCTGAAAGTGCAGCAGAAATTCTTGATATGATGTTACAAAGGCCTCGAGCATTTTAACCATCATCATGCAATGGATGCAAAACAGTGTAAAAGTTGTATTACTTACCAAAACAATAGCAAAAAAAAAGGTTAACGTAATATTTTCCTTTAAATACTAGATAGAGATGTTACTACTATGTGTTAAAATAATAGTCACCACAAAAGTAAAGAAATAGTCTTTTGTTCTACAAAAAAAAAGAATAAATGTCAGCTGGCACCAGGTCATGACCTTTTGTAAGGGGTCATCAGGTGAACTTTAACCTTTGACATGTAGTATTTGGTCAGTAACAAACATAACATTATATACTCTTTCTTATTCTTTGCAACCTATTGGTCCTGCCTATATGTATAACAATAAATTGCACCAAAGTAAACATAAAACAGATACAAGTCGAAGAAAGAAGTCTCCTTCCATTCTGTTCCTCACCTGTTTTCTTTAAGATTCTTCCAAGTTATTCTAGTACCAGACACGACCTTCTTTAATGTCTTCTGCTTTCTTCATGGGGTTTTCTGGGTCTTCGATGATTTCTGCCAGCTTCATGATCCTGTCCAGACGACTGGTACTCATCACACCTGCCCTGACTGAACTCATCAACTGAAGTGGGGAAGGGGGCGGGAGAAAAAAAAAGATAATTTCATTTTACGTCTATGAAGGTTAGACATCCAGGTAATAGGATACGCCAAAAAGCAGTTACTCAAGCAACTGGATATGATTTTGGAAACGCTCAGACATTTCAGCTAGTATCCACTAGCTTTCGTCAGTTTCAATACTTTGTGCTATATATTATAAACCTGCATTTCTCCTCTGGTCTCTCAGTCACTGACGAAAGCTAGTGGATACTAGCTGAAACGTCTGAGCGTTTCCAAAATTATATCCAGTTGCTTGAGTAACTGCTTTTTGGCATCATTTCATTTTGTTGCACCAATGCCCTAAATTACATGTTTATCAAAATACTATATTTTTTACTCTGAGCTCTGAATTTGTACCTGATTTTACAAATGACTTAAAGTACTAAGCCCTGTCACAGTTCCAAGTGAGCAATGTGCAGTTGTGAAGCATTGTGGTCAAAGTTCAAGACACATTCACTAGTAAAAAGTCCCCACTTGTCTAACATCTGTGTCCATAATATCACCAGGGTCCATAATATCGCCACTTTGAGAAACAGTGTGCTTAAAGATATTTTTACTGCAACATACTTTTGGTATGCACTCCTTCACACATAAAATGTACAAAACTAGGGTATGTTGCAGTAAGAAAATATCTAAGCACACTATTTCTCAAGGTGGCGATATTATGGACCCTGGTGATATTATGGACACAGATGTTATAAGTTTTATAGCGCAACAGTTTAAACAATGATAATTGTTTACAAGCAAATGGATCTTGACTTGTGACCTACAACACAATGCATCATGACTACACATGCACAACAATAACTGTGATGTGGCTTATACTTCTTTATACAAATGCACAAAGATGACTCTTAGTCAAGTGAGCCCCTTGTATGTTCTAGCATGCAGATAAAGGTCATATTGGACACAGCCTGAGAAACACACACACAATAGAAAGTTACTCCATGGTGATAGTAGTTGCAAAACGTAGCTGCAATGGACCTATAACATTATTACGTCACAGTTTGTTTACCGCAATGAATGCCGGTCAATCGACGTTTATATTGTACAGGGGTGCGTAGCGCGGTGTGTGTTTGTGTAGCGTTAGCCTAAGGCTTTTAATACAGTACTACTTTCGTCTGATGTCACAACTAAATCACCCATGCGGCATGTAATGCTGTGTCAACACAACTAGACGCAGCAAAAATCAGACATACCTTACTTTGAAAACTTTGAAATGATCTTTATTCTTTAACTGACCGTTCTAGAATGTTCTTTAGAACAGGTAAACAAACTGTGATGTAATAATGGTATTAGTATAGGTCCATTGATTGTGACACACCACACCAAGATGTAACAAAAACAACAGGAGATAATGAAAGCTGGAAAAACAGAATCTTGTAGAGAAAACAAGAGAGATCACCCGCAAAGTGTACAGGACAAAATGATACAAAGAAAAGGTAACTGTAGTAGAGATGGCTATTATTGAGAATATTCAAATTCATCAGGATAAACAATATGTAGCTTGTGCTTTTTAATGAAGTAACCAATGTTACAGCTAAGCTAGACTAGGAATTTTTGTAATCAATTAAAATGTAGTAGGAAATAAAGCAACTATGAAAAGAACCTGTCCAGATGATTCAACATTCTAGATGCTACAGGACATAAGTAGTATAAAGAAATAAAATCTGCACCCTTAAATATCTGTCTGGAACTTTTTGTAACACACTCAGTATAGCTTGATGACTGGTGTGCATTCTTAGTTTAAGTAAAGGGGTAGTAACCTACACAATGTGTACGACTATCACAGCGGAAGCAGATGCATGGATGGAAGCACACTGGAAAAGCAAAGTGTAGAGTTGAGCAGTTGATTGAATCAGAAATTAATAATTGTTATTTTTGAGGTGTGACATTCAGCATCTTGTGTCAGACATAGTTTCCTTTAGTTCTAGTCAGAAAAGGTATGGAAAATATGAAGTAGGAAAGAGATGAAATTAATATATGCAAAGATTTTCGACATGCAGTAAGGAGTTTTCCAAGATGCAAAGCAACAGCAAGCATGCAGATACTAACAGTACATTGTGTACTTCCACAGTTTTGTAGCAGAAATGGACACCTTTTTTGGTACGCGTTTTAAACGATCAGACCCCGCCCCCACTGCGATGTGTTGGTATGGCCTTCTTCTCCACCATTTCGTCGGTAAGGGCCATGATGCGATCCAGACGGGACAGGGTCACGTACCCCAAATACGCTGCGTTCATCAACTGGGTGTTGTGCATTTTTCAAAAGCATTCGGGTTACTCAAAACACAGTGCATTTTTCCAAATTATTGGTGCTAAAACCCTTGTCCTGCTGACATTCCTGGCACAATATTTTTCAATAATTTCATGTCTTAATTAGATAATAGACCCCCAATTTTTTTTGTCCTGCAGTGGCATAGTTACTTCCGCATTCATTGCATTTCACTGCGGTGTGATGCGTTGCACAAGAAATACCCCCAAATCGTACCTGTACGGGGTGCTATATAGATGGTACTGTATGTGCAGAACAACAATTGTTGTGCTCCGCAGGACAAGGGTTAAATAGTACAAATTTCATTTTTCAAACGCATTGGAGTTACTCAACACACATTAATTATTTTAAAGTATTGGAGTTACTCAATTCATAGTGCATTTTTCAAAAGCATGGGAGCTACTAAATACTTTGCATATTTTGTATTTGCATTACTCATTACACAGTGCATTTTTCAAAGCAGTAGACATGCACAATACACAATCCCACATCAAAGACATTCCAATATTTCAAAAATCTAGGGCAAACATGAAAACAAGCAACTGACTTCATAACAACCTCAAATTTTGAAAACTATAAGAAAGATTAAATCGCTACTTTTCAGAGCCATACAAAATATATGTAGCTCAAAAATTTAGGTCAGACATATTGTAATATAATAATCTGTCTGCCCTACATTTTTGAGCTGCTTCAATAACTATTCATATGGCTGCTTGTATGGCTTCTTTTGGGTGGATATTTTAATAAAGAAATACAATAAAATCTGTTATGTGAGTGGGGAGAAAAACAATACATTTTTAGAAACATAGTACAAGCATGTTTCCATGGATTTTGACTGAAAACCTGGAAAGAAGTAACATCTATGTCCATAATATCACCAGGGTCCATAATATCACCACCTTGAGAAACAGTGTGCTTAAAGATATTTTTACTGCAACATACATTTGGTATGCACTCCTGCACACCTCAAATGTACATACCTAGGGTATGTTGCAGTAAAAAAATATCTTAAAGCACACTGTTTCTCAAGGTGGCGATATTATGGACCCTGGTGATATTATGGACACAGATGTTATATGTACATGTAGACCATATGTATTCTTCTCTACCTAAAAACATATCAAAATCTTTTTGTGGACTGTTGGGATGTACATGTATATTCTACTGCATGATATGAAAGCACAAGCATATTTTCAAGTCAGAAGTTATTAGTAGAAATCCCAACCACCAAGCAACAAAAATATCAAAAGCAGACTGGGGCAGCAATATGAAAAATGAGTTCCATAATTTGTTTTTGAGACATAAATTCTTGACATATGCAAACTTCCTTATTTTCAAGTAGTTACACTGCTACATTTAGCATACATGTGCTAGCCATCATTTTGTAAAATTTAGATACAGCCTACAATATAGACCTGTACATTTATACCATATAAAAGTATAAAGTTAACATAATATTAATACAGCATTCAAATTTGTTATTTACAGTATAATATGTCAAATATCATCATACTTTTGTATAAAAAGCATATGTTACGATAGTTTACCTCTGTCCTGTAACAATGTAGTCTGATTGGTTGCCAATGGTCACATGATTGGAAAATGAAGTATTCTGATTGGCTACTGACCTGTAGGAACTCGTCCAGTTCGACCTGTCCATTCCGGTTTGTGTCAACTTCTTCCAGCATGTCGTGGAGTTGGTCGTCCGAGATGTCAATCCCAAGGTTCTAATTGGAAAAGGAGATGTTGGTGATGCTATTTCTATCAGATAAAGTTGTAAACTTTGTCATTAGTTGTAATTATAGGGAAAAAATGGGAAAAACTCAGAAGTTAGAAAATTGAACTGTGAGGCTTTTTATATTTCAGTCCATACCATGGTATGGATGAAATATATTGTGTTCTCTCATGTTTCTTCTCCTCCTTCTTCTTCTCCTCCTCCTGCCAAACAGTCAAAGGGATTCAACTCCGCCATCATTCACCTAAATGACTTGAAATTTGGCATGGAGGTAGAGTGGGCCTATACCCCCAGGCTTTTTTTTCATTTTTTTGATACATGCCTTTGAAAAGGTTTTATGAAGGTTTTTTGGGGCATTTTTTGCCAAAAAATGGGTTTTGGATCCTGAGCCCTGGTTTTACAACCAAATGATCTGAAATTCGGTATAAGGGTACCTTGAACATGTGTCTACAGAATAGCAGTCACATATTTGGCATAAACCACTTCCAAATGACTCATTTGGGGGACTTTAATGGCTATTTTCAGCAAAAAAAGGGCCAAAAGTGCTATACCCGTTCCATGTTCTATCTAAAGAATGGCCTGTTCCATCTGCTGTTGGCCATGGAACACGTGTTCCATTGCGGGTTACCTGAGGTCACATTGCACGTAAGTCGTGTGTAATGACCCACACATTCAATTTTATGTGCCTAAGACCTTCAAAATGTATCAAATCTCATCATTGTTAGTATTTGCATACCTGTAATAAGATTAGTAAAGCTTTCGAGATTCAATGTGCTTGTTCTTGCATCTTTGTTCTCAATTACATAGCTACTATTTAATTCATTTATTTGAGAATCTTTGCCAGTTTTACACTGGGGTAAGTTTGGAATAGTCCACTTTTGCGTGGGCGGGAGATGGACTGAAATATGCTGTATTTGCTCCCAAGCAAATGTCGGCCTCTCTAGTTTATTTATTTTTTTCTGTCTTGAGCTTACATCAGCCTGCTCGTGCTATTTCATATACATCACAAATTGTAATACAGCATACAGTAGTGTATGATCATAAAATAGTACCAAATGGTCATGGGTTCAATTCCTGGCGTTCCTGGTTACGCACATGTTGCTGACTTTCGGGTCGGAAGGTCAGTCGAATAAGAGGGATTGACCCATGCTGACACAGTGGATTAACAACACATTGTCCCTACAGTCTCAAAAATGCTACGAAACCCTAGCCTTGTCTTTTTTCCAACGATGATATGGTACTGTATTACTGTATGACTACAGCATGATTTTGTGTACATGTACATGTATAACTATATAAAGCTTAGGTCTCCGATCCCGTGCTCTGTGCAGAGCATAGGGTTTGGTGCCCATGTCTATTTCCATAGCCCTTGGGCGACACACAGTTGTGCAGGGCACTACAGCAGGGGGCTAGTCCGCTAGTAGTGCTGTGTGTTTGACCTTCCCATACTCTTTCTCATATGTGCTGAGTGCTAAGCATAGAAAGAAGTGTGCACCATTTTTTAAGCCTTTGGTATGACCTGGCCGGGGTTTGAACTCACGACCTCCCGGTTACAACGCGAGCACTCTACCAATTGAGCTATGGCACCGGTTATGTATAACTATATACCTGGATGATATTTCCCAGGTCCACATGAGTGATGAACCCTTTCGCTCCAGCGACCTTGTTGAAGCGTTTGGTGTAGCGTTCGATGTCGGCAGCGGGTAAGTTTGTGTCGGGCGTTATCAGGGCGCGTACGTCCAGATGAGCCTTACCGCCCATCTCCATGTACAGGAACTCTTTGGCTGCCTCTTCCTCCTCCTATAGACATTGACAGTTAATACTGGTCAATATTTGAATTTTCAAATGTCAAGAGCTCCCTGATTAATGTATTACAATTATCTGTACAGTTGTTGCTGCTTGCTGATTGAACAAAAGAAACGTTTGGAATGTCAATTGAAAGATTTTTTTTCTAGATTTTGGTATCTTTGACATATTTTTCACTTGGAAAAAACATTACCAAAATACAATATAGCACAATATTGAAATTTGTTATCAACCTATAAAAAACACCAAGTAAAATTTATACAGAATTTGCATTACTTTGGGCCCATTTTCTCAGTTCTTTGGTATTTTCCTAAAACCTAGTCAGCATATACAAATGTAGCATGTTGCCAGAATGTACATTTGTACTGCACCTGCATAAAACCCATAATGTATTATGCATAGCACTTTGGCAAAACGTCTCATATAAGGTTGTATTTACACATGCACATGTACAAGGTTAACATCCCACCTGTATAGTTTCAAAATGCTGTATAGTTTCAAAATGTTGTGTAGGAAAAATATCATCTGCAACAGGCTAAATTCTGATGCAATGTTGACCAAACATGCATCCAAAAAACGTACAAAAATCAGGGTTTTGGTCAGGCGTAGTACATTTTGCCAACATGCTAGTCAACATGATACTAATATATCCTCCTACCTTGCATCTCTGTTTGTTCCATCCCAGCTCCTGTCCCAGTATCCTGATGATAGTTGGGAGGGCGGTCTCCGCCGCCTGAACGTTCTGGAACGCCAGTCTTGTCCGCCTGGCGATCACATCAATGGCGGTACACGCATACTCCTTCGCTGCGTACTTAACCTGGGAAAAAACATTCAGTCGGGCATGGTGCTGTGTACCACTTGTAAAAATGTTTAGGTTCAAGTCCAAAGAAAACTGAACATCTGAAACTAGTTCCATACTTACAAATAAATTCATGTCACATTCCCCTTTTTTTTTCTAAGCCACCTGAAATCTTCAATAGTCAAAAAATTTGTGCTGCGAAATAAAGAAAACATTGCCATTGGGCATTGTCAAGTGTCAGCCTCCATAAATTATGTGGCCACAGATAGACATGCCTTATAAACAACATATCTTGCTTCTAAACCCTGGTAGTCAGCAGTGCTTGCTACAAAATTTTGTGGTAAAGATGCCCCATCTTCCATTGGGAAATGTTCACTGAGAAGTCCCTTTCGTATTTTGTATATGTCCTGGGTTTAGGTCCAGACCTGAAGCTAAACCTCTGGACTTGAATCCCTGGACCTGAACGTATACACAGCACTAGTTGGGCAGTAAATTTGACAAATGATTTTATCATTGTTGCCTTCCTGTGTGCCTCTGAAGGAATCCTTGGGGTAGACAGTACAGCAGCACCATCTAGCAATTTAGTAAAAAAACTGCAGTAGCAAAGTCGCCCTACCTCAGCCTCTAGCTTACACAGCAATAGTTGGGCATTAAATTTGGCATACGATCTACATGTATCGTTGTTGTCTTCCTGTGTGCCTCTGAGGGAATCCTTGGGGTAGACAGTACAGCAGCACCATCTAGCAATTCAGTCAAAAACTGCAGTAGCAAAGTCGCCCTACCTCGGCCTCTAGGTAAGGGAAGTCCTCCACAAGTCTCTTGCCCACCACAGGCCACCTCTTCCCTGTCATCTGGGCTAACTTGGCGACGTCAAAGGCCTTGTCTCCATAGGTGTGTGCCAAGTGCTGGGCAACCTGCAAATAATGGGAACAAGTATACAGATAAGTAACATGTAACATGCTGGAGTAGTCGTGTTTTCAATGGGTAAGAAAAATTTGTTTCAGGATGGTCATTTATTGGTTCATAAATGCCAGTCTTTCAGTGCTTGAGGCTACATACAGTTCAAGTTTCTGAAATGCATATGGAAAATGCAAGTCTTACATGGGAAGAAAGTCACCAGTTAGTTCTTTTCACTTGCCACTACATGTATTTTATTATACCCATTTTTCAAATCACATTCAGAGTAAAGTACCGGGTGGGGATGGCATTTCAGCACTAAGGAAAGGGATGGTACATGATGGTTCTGGGTGGGGATGGTATTTCAGCACCAAGGAAAGGGGTGGTACATGATAGTTCACGGTGGGGATAAAAACAATAGATTTTGAACTTTAAATGAAACAAAATTGCATTGTTAAAAGGACTTTCTTCAACTGTTGAGGCCATAATACGTCTTTCATTGAGCATTTTGCAGTTGATTTAGAACCAATTTTTTTTTAAATCAGAAAAAAATGGACAGGGCGAATCCGAAAAACAACAAATTGGTGTGGCCTAAATTGTCTATCAGAATGTCTTTAGAAAAACTTACCTCATTCTCCAGCCCAAAGTCCTGCACCAGTCTGATGAACATGGTGGGAGTGTATGCGTCCCCTCCCTCCTTCCCTCCCTCCCTCCCTCCCTCCCTCCCTCTCTCCTTCCTTCCTTCCTCCTTTCTTCCTTACCTCATTCTCGAGCCCAAAGTCCTGCACCAGTCTGATGAACATGGTGGGAGTGTATGCGTCCCCTCCCTCTAACATCAGTCCGTCTGTCTGACAGTCCTTATGTCTGGGCTGCAGACTGCACACTTCGATGGCCTTATCCACCGTGTCAGAGGCCATCGACCTGTAGGTCGTCCACTTCCCTCCTGGGGAGAAAGATATTATGAGCACGTCGGGAGACTACATACTGCACCTGCGCGAAATCTGCAATGTATTGTGCGTAGCACTTTGGCAGAACGTCTCATATAAGATCGTATTGATTCAGATTTATTTTCATAATCAAATCATAAATAGCTACATAAACATCATCCTATCATTTGAGGACACTGTCCAAAGCCAAACTTGTTTGGTGTCTTTCTTTCTATCCTGTTGTCCATTGAAAAACTAATCAACTAAGTATACATTGTCAAATTATTTATTTTGTGGCTCTATATACTAAATATTGGCTATACCATAAGAGAAGAGGTCCCACCTGTTCTAAACAAAGACATGCCTGCCTAACTACCTATGTACTTGGACCAGAAGCTGGCCCCTTGCTCCTCTTCTTGCACACACCAATTTTTCTTTCTGACAATATCAGTCATAATGGTGGCTAAATTATGGGTGGTGGGTTTAATTGCACATGAAAATCCTTTTCCCCCCTAAAATTTGAGAGGTTGAAGAAATTGAAATTCTTGTAGCTAGAGGGATATCCTTCATTTCCATACATAGTGTTTTTGCTTTAGAATTATTTCCTGAAAGAGATGGGCGCTGGAGTTGAGGGTCTGCAGAATCGAACTGAAACCCAAAATAAACTGCTGATTGGTTTGTAAAGAGATGTTGTACCTACCTGCAATGGTTACCAGATTGGAGGGGCTGACTTCTATCACGTGGTTACGGGAGATAGACTGGGTGTTCTTGGAGTTGGGATCAGACACCAGCGGTCGGATTCCACTCCATGCAGCAAGTACATCACCCCTCCTCACTAGAACAGGACAGATATGTATGGTCACCAAAACTGTTGTCAGTCTACGCAAAAACCCACATTGGAGTACACTATTGGCTATAACATCAACTCTCACAGTTCCATTTTGTACCCCAAAACTTATAAACTAGCCTGGGTGCCATCCTCTGTAGTTTCCGCCGGCTAGCCAGCGAGATTAGGGAGCCGGCGAAAGCTATCAAGGATGGCACCCAGGCTAAAACTGACTAAAACTAACGAGGACATTGTAGGAGATCAGTAATCCCTAAGGTATGCACACTTTATGCCACACCAATTTAATTTGTTGGTTCTCAGATTCGCCTCTTTGTTTTTTCTGATTTGCAAAAAAATGTTGCCCCTAACAGTTGACTCAGAGGAAAATCATTTTCTTCCTAGCTGTCAAAGTTTTTCATCTATCAATGCAGTGGTTTGATTAAAAAGTTCAAATATTGTTAAAATATTAGCCCAACCTTTTGTGTTGACTTCATGACTCCTATCGTACCATTTTGGGCCATAATAGGATGCCTAGACCTGTTTTTATTTCTATTTATTTTTTCGCCCTGTCGCTTCATAATTTTTCTGAAAAAATCCAAGAACCAACAAATTAAATTGGTGTGGCCTAAACCTACCTGACACATCAGGACTGAGGTAATTCTTGATCTCGTTCAAGATGAACTGGATCTCCTTCTCCGTGGGTGTGGGATTGTGGGTAACGTCGCAGGGGCTGTCGGTGGTTCCCGCGATAGTCAGTCCCGCCCACGGGAGGAAGAAGATCACACGTCCGTCACTCGTCGAGGGATCCAGTAAACCCATAGACTCTGGGCTGCAGAGAGCAGAACATGAAGTTTTGTTTGTTTTGTACATGTAAGTACAAGCTGTGTAAGACCGGACGGTATGGTTTGAAAAACTTGCACCAGGAAGGTCCCCTCGTAACTCTTTTTGATAAGTGTGGTGGGTTCTTTAATGTGCGTGGGGTGTCTCTCCCAAACACGGGACCTCCATTTAACATCTATCTACGAAGAACGTCCCTAACCAAAGCTAGGTACTCGTTTCCACCAGAGTGAAGTGAGGAAAGTCCTGTAAAGTGCTTTTCCCAAGGGCACAACGTTGGGGCATATAGGTGGAATAGAACCCAGGACCCATGGGTTCATGTTGTACTGTATCTTTAGAAAATAATAATTTACAGAGTGGTTCACTATCTGTGAATATTTTCATCATGCTGGTAAGTCACTGAATAAATTAAAGATCTTTTTACACAACCAAGTTGAGGTTTATTCAACCGACATTCAGTCAGAATTGCCCTGAGGAAGATGACAGACAGTCATCAAAATGTCAGCTGAAAAAACACTTGGTTAATATGTAGAAAGAGTCTCTTTATTCAGTGGTTCAAGATGCTTTGAGGGTTGAAATATGTATCAAGTTAAAGATTTTGGGCCAGGTATCAGAATAAGACTTAGTGTTTGTACATCGTACTACTGCTAAGGGAGACAATTCAAATTCCATTGACAGATCTATCAAGTAATGGTTTCATATATATTTTATAATATAATATTATTTATTAGATGTTTACTACCTTTTACAACTGAAGTGTGATCCACATTGCACACGTGTAGTACTCAACAAAGTAGATTGGTCTCACAATGCAGTTGTAAAACATATATAGGAGACATAGCACACCTGTAGTAGTCTGGAAGTATAATATGAACCCCTGCGCTGGGTTGGCAGATGTTGGGGATCTCAGCGTTGTCCATTTGTCGGACACCGTCTGTGAAGGGGCCGGTGGCGTTGACAACACACTTAGCCTTCACTGTGATCTCTTGACCTGAAAAAGAATGAGAAGAAACATAGCTGTTAGCAGTGGGTTCAATTCTATGATGTACACTACCCATTCTTACAGATCAATGTTTACTCCAACGTGGCATCGGATGGTGTAGTGGTAGAGTGTTTGACTATGAAACGACCCAGGTTCGATCCAGAGTTGTACCCAGGACATGCCCTTGGGAAAGGCACTTTACAAGATTTTCCTCACTCCATCCAGGTGTGAATGGGTACCTAACTTTGGTTGGGGAAAGTCATATTGAGGTCACCTTGTGGCACCCACACAGACCCATGCGACAGTTCCACAAAAGTGTGTGGAGCAAATATGTTATATGTGTATCATGTTTATTATGTGATTGTAAACCCTGCATCAATTCAGCGCTATGAAAGGTAGTGATTGCAGGGGTAATGTTTGGTCAATTGACCACTAAACCATCATATTTTGCCTTCAATGTGTAACTCTTAACCCTTGGCAGTATGCACTCAGATACATGAGCTACACATTGTATGTCATGTAAACAATTTTGGCTTTACACTATCTGAATAGTTAAGAGCTACATAATTGTTTATCTGACAGTCAACTGCACTGATTCATATTGAATCCAACACGGTCATTTTGTTAATTTTGCATAACCAGTAAATGGCCTCATGATCATCTATACCGGAAATATGCTTTTTCCATTAGTACACAACATTGGGATTCAAACCCAGAACCTTTGGATGACCTGTAAATGGGCCCATGATCATTTATGAATCGGGAATATGCTTTTCCCAAGTACACAACATTGGGATTCAAACCCAGAACCTTTGGATTTTAACTCTAACCACTTTGCCACCATTTACATGATTGGGTACTTCCTCACCAGTCAGACAGTCCTTCATGACAGCTCCAGAGATGACCTCCTTCCCGCTGTCGTCTGTAGTCTTGGTGAGAGACTTCACCTCCATGTGATTGGCCACCGTAGCCCCGTGTCGTGCCGCCGACAGGGCGATGGCCAAGTTCATACGGGCATCGTTATGTTGGCCTGGAGGAAAGAAAAACATAACTTTGTCAATGCTGTTCCTATACTTTCAACGATATACACTTGTTAGGGATTCTAATAGTGATGCACTGGTGCTGGCAACATGCAACATTACTTGCACCAGTCAAATTATACTAGGTCCTGCACTCTGCTTAACAAGGAGATTCCATCAAACTAAATGTTACAAGTATTTGAAAACCATTTCAATACTTTATTTAGCTCTTCAGGGGTGATAACAAATAGCAGAGAAATCAAAATCCACAAAATAACACTGTTCCTGCTCAGCTCCAATTTTACCAGCTCTAACCTGCATATATGCAGGTGGTACATGTACATTGTACTTTGAGGCCTGGTTGTGCATATACATGTATACAATCCAGGGCTTGAAATTCATTTCTGGAAATAGGTGCACTGGTGAAATTTTTGGGTGTACCATATAAAATAATGTGTGATATGTTTCATTTCTTAAAAGAAAAGTAGTACAAGAATGATACCTACAGAAAAAAATTGGGTGCACAGCTCCAAATTTGGGTGCACACCCAGTATTTCGACTCAAGCCCTGCAAACACACCTAACATCTATTTCTCTCTATATACATTTTCACTAAGATCATGTAAAAAAGCTATCAACAGATGCCATTGTATAAACATCTGTACAGCAGATATTTACAGAAACAAAAACCAAACACAATACTACACTACAGACTCTGGCCCTGATGAGGTGTCACAAAAAAAATTCTAGCACCACATTACCATCATAGTAGACGATGGCGCCGACCAGTCTGTCTTTCTTCAGCATGGGGAAGAGTTCCAGAGCACGAGACTTGGTCAGCATGTAGCTGGACTTCACACACTGAGACCCCGCTACAAGATCGTACGCCTTGATACCCGCCCAGAAGTACGGCAGCTGCCACCATCTTGGGAAGAACAAATGATTTTGTTGTGAGTTTTGATATAAGATGCATGTTATCGGTTAATAAAAATAATAAATTTATTGCGCAACAGTTGTACAGGGTACAAAGTATGGCATCTACTAACTTAAGTAAGTACATGTCAACTACATTTTCATAAGGCTAACCTAACTAATACAAAAGTGGGTGGCTAGTATGAGATAGGTATCAACTTATACAATCTTTGGAGGAGTTTCTAATATCCATGCATTCGGTGGCCTATGCTCCACATGGGGCCAAGAGTCTTTAACATTTATCCCTATGTATAGCATGTTGTCACAAGTCAATATGTATTTAAATTTTCTTTCCAAGTTCATTGTGGTAAATGCTGGAAAAGAATCTGATAGTATAGTGTATAGTGTATTGCGTATATCAATATATTTAGGACACACAATTTTAGTGATATTCGTCCTCAATAAGCTCTGGACAAAATGGACAAAAAAAAAAGAAAGACACATGCATGTTATGAGTTAATGAATAAGATACCTGTTATGTGTTAATAAAACACATCATGAGTTCATTAATAAAGTTGGTTAACAATGCAACAAAAGATTGAATAAATGTAAATATGCCCAACAAAACTACTATTTTTTCAACTAAACAAACTCCAAAACAGAAGTAATTCAGGAGTGACCATATTCGTTGAAAAAGACGGAGTAACACCTCTAAGTATTACAGCAACTACACAGAAAGTATATAGTAGAGTGGATTCATTCCTCAAGCTTACTGACATCTTGCAAACTGCAGTCATCCCTAAGTAAGTATGCTTGATGTCGGTTAGCTTTAGGAATGAATCCCTCTACTATGTATTACTACAAAGTACAGGTGAGACTTACCTGTAGACAGGTAACATGATAGGGAGTGGCCCTGACAGGTGCGGGGCTATCTCTAACAGGTTGGCTCGCTCGTGTAGGGCCTCCTTAACCAGGTTATACTGTACAGGTGTTTAAAACAAGTCTGTTACAGTTACAGACCAATACAGCATATCCACTGCAGCTAGAAAGTGCTGGCGGCCATGTTGGTGTCCCTATTTGCATTTCAATGGATAATGGACCAAATGTACACAGCATTTTTATGTTTTATTGTCAAGTTATTCACGATTTGAGGTGTCAATGTGACATTTAGTAATTTTATTTGAGAAGGTCACAAAATCTCTGAAAACATATGACCTTGCATTTACTGAAATGCAAATAGGGACACCAACATGGCGGCTAACTGAACAATGAGGCCAAGTGAAAACAATCTATTTATGGTAATTACTGTACATTTTCTATGATGCTACACATCTGGCTTGTGCTATAAGTAGTCAAGGAAGAGCCAGACAAGTGTAATGATTCTGGAGGCTCCTCATTTTCATAATGTATGCAGATGTATTCACCTGCTCCTTGTCCAGCCCCATGATGGCTTTCTGCAGGTACCTGACTCCACCGTGGATCAGTTTTGTGCTGCGGCTGCTGGTGCCAGCTGAGAAGTCATCTCTCTCAACCAACGCTGTTCTTAACCCTAATGATATCGAGACAATCATAAATTACTACATGTACATTGTAGAAAGGTAACATTTGCAAAGCAAATGTATAATGTTTACCTTTGCATATGGTCTGCTCTCAGACTGTTAATTTGACAAACACATTCACATATATGGTGACAGGAGTATAAATCCCTCCTGCTATAAAATTGCAACATGATGTAACCCAACACTAGTTACCATGGTGACAGACGTCTGGTTCAGGTAATTGACCTCATTTGTTTGGAGATGAAGAAGAAGAAGAGGAAACAGAACAAAAACAATAGGTTTTCCTTCGGTTAACATAAATATTGCCTACCTCTTGTTACTGCGTCCAGTGCGACCCCACATCCCGTCGCCCCTCCCCCGATCACCAGCACGTCAAACTCCGGGGTCTCCTGTAACGCCCGCAGGTTCTCTACCCGTGTGGGCAGCGGTCCTGGGGCAGGGGTGGGGGTGTCAGCTGCCACCACATGGGCTCTGTGTTTCTGTGAGGAACAGGTACAACAGGCTGTAATAAAATCCTTTTTAACTAGAAATCTAACATTTACAAAGCAAATGCATAATGTTTACCTTCGCATATGGTCTGCTCTGTTAATTCTCACTCAAACACATTTCATATATATGGTCAGACAGGAGTCTAAATCCCTCCTGCTATAAAAATTGCAACATGATGTAACCCATCACTAGTTACCATGGTAACATCTGGTTCAGGTCATTGACCTTATTGGTTTGGAGAAGAAGAAGAAGGAGAGGAAACAGAGCAAAAACAATATGTTTTCCTTACATAGCATAACATGTACAAGTAATACTATACAAAAGAACCAAGCATGTAGAATGATACTAACCTTATGATTACTCTTACTTCTTGAGTATGTTGAAAATGCGTAGACAGTCCCCGCAGCGCCCCCTGCTGCCAGTAGTGTGCGGCGCAGGCTCCAAAAACTGCTCATGACTCAACTGTCCACTTACATGTATGCCCTGTCAACATAACATACAAAATATTTACACAACAAAAAAAAACTTCTCTATTACAATAAAAATGTTGAATATAAGAAAAACATATTTTAATTAAAAGGAATATAAATTGCAACTTTGTCCTGTAAAGATTCACAGAGGTGGATTGTAAACAAGGCCTTGAACAATTGCGATAATTTAGGTCAATTCAATGCAGCTAAATGTATTCTAAATATGGACACCTGAAACGACTATCAAATGCCAATTTTTATCAAATCAAATGTCACAAGGCAAAGAAGGATAGGGTTAAAACCTGTTGACATTTGTATACTGCTAAAGTCTAGTATCAGGTCCCATTTTTGAGCAGAAGTGCTTTTGAAACACATTTTGAAATGTGTTTCTGAATGTCCATCTTCCAAACATAGACCGGTGTTTGACATGACATGACCTGTAACATACCCCTGTAGCAGAGAACATCATCATATTACAGTGGAGTTACTCAGGTTTCAAAATACATGTACTAGTTCAAGGGGCCTTACTTCTGCAGTTAAAGGAGGAAAACAAGGTGTTTTTGGTGTTAAAACGATTGGTGTGAGCACACAGAATGACTCAGCAACAAAATCTATATTGTTCACTATGTGAGGATTTCATAACACCATTATGAATACTGGTTGGTTTCAGACTAATTTAGAGATTATATGGTGATATATATATATAGGGACTACATTTTGTAGGTCTTGTCATTTTTTGCCTTTGCCAGAAAAAGACTAACACTGTCCTTAATTTTGAAATGTCCTTAAAACATAAGCCAGATTGCCACATACACAACATATGGTTTGTGTTCATGTCACTCCCAGCTTTTCTAGTGTAGTCATGTCACTATGTTGGGTAGGGGTTCAGGGTTGCTAAAACTTGTAAAAGAGGACTTTCAAAAAGGCCAACTGTAGTCTGGCTTTTTAAAATCAGAGAATTCCTCTGGGGATTTAATGTTATGAAGCCATGTTCTATAGCACAAAAGAGATCATTCCTCAGCTTGAAGTTATGTAGGTTTTAAAATGGGTAATTTCTTCAAGAAGTGAGCTTAGCCTTTTCAAAAGGGCCTATTGTCATGATCAGGGGTTAAAAATTTTACAATAGACACACAAATGAGATGATAACAGATTATCATGATTCTTGAAAAAGTTTGTTCTTGATTTAAAAACAGGTAGGTGTGGTCTTATTTACAGGTAGGCGTGGTTCTATTTACAGAATGATGTTGTTCTGTTGTGTAGTTAAAACAACCAAAAGTGTACAAATGTTCAAAATTTGACTCACAGTTTTCCCACCACTGAAACCCCAACGTTTCAGTGGTGGGGTTGTGTGGTATAGTGGCAGAGCATTCGGTTCAGAACCAAGAGGTCTCGCGTTCGAATCCTGCCAAATCACCAACCTTGTGCCCATGGGAAAGACACTTAGATTTTCCTCACTTCGCTTAGGTGAAAATGAGTATGCCAGAATGATCATTATCATGACCATGGGCATTAAAGGAAAATCATAACAATCCTATATTAATAATAGTCTTATCATTTTTCTGTCTACATTACATATGACACTTTATTATAATACATGATGTTAAAATGTTTGGCACAAGGAAAAGGGTTCATATCTAACAATGGCCTTTCAACAGTGACAGTGGTTACCATGGCAACGATATAATAACGTAATAAAAGTGAAAGTGGAAAGCTCAACAGCTGTGCACTGGCTCAAAAAAAATTAGATACACAAAATGTTATGAAATATAATATTTCGATACACCAAACAGCCTTAACACATACAAAACGTACAATAAAAACTTATGACAAAATATAGGTGTACAGATGTGCAATGTGAGATATATTATAAGTGACATTTATGACATTTGTTCCATATTTTAAAACGAAATCTCCCGCCTTCCTACTTTTAAATTTCGTTCTCAGCTCAAGATATGATCGCCATTTTGAACCCCTCGCCGTCAGAAGTGTCTAGAAATTCTTAAGATTCGACCAAGCATCTTACGTTAGTGCAAAACTCGTCAAAAATCGTGAAAATCTTACCTGAAAATTGATCAACACGACATGATAGCAGCTGACATTGCATCATATACTCCAAGTGACCCCTAGTGACCTTTGTTGGCTTGGAACGTTACATTCTGTAATAGGGGAGAACATAGTTTTGTAAAAAAAAATCCAATTCATAACAATATATAAAGCTTAAGATTATCTAAATATCTATATTCAATAGTTATACACAGAAATTACTATAAATTGAGACGTTAGAATTGATATAAATGCAAAGAAATTTATTTTTCCTTTTCAGTGGACTTTTCTAGGTCAGAGGTCACCATCGCCCGCCATGCTTGAATTTCGTCGTATGTCGTCTGATGACTTTAAATGTTTTGTTGTTTTCTGCGTTTTGCATGGATAATTTCAGAAATTTTAGCTCAGAAATAATGGATACTATATTTTTGCACAAGTTGAATGCCATATTTGTGTTGAAAAGGTGGGATTTGGGCTGATATGCATGGAATTTACTTGTCACCGAGCGCGCGAAAGTTTAAATTTGTACTAACCATGATACCTCTGTATTTACCCCCTCAGAACTTTCCAGAAATATGGCAGTATCGTAAGTTTCTTGTCATTTCCTTGTTGTTGTTGTTCTTGTTCGCTTCCTCATACGTGTAGATATGTCCGAGATATTTTTTATACCGATATATTACACAATAATGTCAATATTGAAGATTTACTCGGTCATCTTGTTAACCTTATGTCTTATATGTGTCAGATAATGCTAAACTCACTCACTTTATTCTTAGAGGCTCCTCATTGTTACCCTCTATGTACAACTTTAAACGATGCAACTCACTCAAAGTTACATTGGAGATACCAAGCGCTTCTAGCTCTGCTTGACTGTTTCTAACAGTCAATTAGATATAGAAGTCCAAATACTACATGTGTTAATGGTCCTAAATTCTACTTCTAGCTCTGCTTGACTGTTTCTAACAGTCAGTTAGATATAGAAGTCCAAATACTAAAAAAAATGGGCCTAAATTCTACTTCTAGCTCTGCTTGACTGTCTGTAAGTGTAACAGTCAATAAGATATAGAAGTCCAAATACTACATGTGTTAATGGGCCTAAATTCTCTTTCTAGCTCTGATTGGCGGATGCGTTTCCACCAATGAGATATAGGAGGTCAACATGTAATCCTTAATAGCCACTCCAGCTCAAGAAAATCTTTTCAAGATAACTTTGTTAGCATTGACATTTTTTTATGTCTCGGGGTGCTGGGACTTTGGTAATGGTATGTCAACTTTGTGTATTAAAATGTTAATTGTTTTTTGTTGTGTGGCACTGTTAATATAAGTTATAAATTTTAGTGTAGCACCACATTCTCCTTGTTATGTTTTGATGTTTTTGATGAATAAAAGAAATATGTTACACTGTGAGCATGACAAAAAATTGTATTCATCTAGTGAAATATGAAGCACATCGCTAGGAGTCGCTTTTGAGCTGTGGACAAAAAATGCTTGGCACTGAAATTGCGGCAACGCGCGTTTAAACCACTCCCCATCATGCAGCGATGTTGTCTCCCTAACTTTGCGCGGGTTTTCTTTCTACCAGACTTTCCCAAATGTGTCCCAATCTTAAGAATGGATTTCTAAACTGTTGCAATGTATGTGTATATGAATTAATGAATGTCTTTATTTCAGGTATTTCACCCATACATAGAAAACAACGGTACAAACATAGAAACACAAACTATACATACAACATCCTATAGCAGGATAGAGTAAATGTGTTTTCATGTTGCATTGTAATGTATTGCCATGTATTTTCCCCACCATTT
Organism: Branchiostoma belcheri; assembly: GCF_001625305.1. Taxonomy (NCBI): domain Eukaryota; kingdom Metazoa; phylum Chordata; class Leptocardii; order Amphioxiformes; family Branchiostomatidae; genus Branchiostoma; species Branchiostoma belcheri. The sequence goes on along the minus strand of NW_017802469.1, from coordinate 631,266 downwards.
AATTGAAGCTACAAATAGGTTGATAAATTACGGTAATACGAACATGTTCTTTAGCACTTTTCCCTTGACAAATGCACATTGTGAGATCCTCAATACACGAGTGGCCTGTGCCAATGGTTCTATATCTCCTTCTCACCATCCTGGCAAGTCTTGGGCATTCATTTTTTTTACCATTTTGATATAATACTCGAATCTGTATCTATATCTGTATAGCCGGTATAACCGCCTTTCGGCGTAACACACCAGCTTCGCAGGCACGCGGCGCGGCGGCAGCCGGCTACATTACACCGATCGACTTGTTACACCTAACCCTTGAACTTCTAACTCTAGACATTGTTTAAAGCTATCTAATGACAATGCCCCTACTGTACTTGGTGACAGTGAGTTCCACTCTGCGATAGTTCTAGGAAAGAATGAATTCTTGAACACCTCAATCCTTGGATGATAACTCTGGTACTGGCATGGCTATTTCTTGTTCTCTTCTGGGATGGTATTAGGTACTTAGTAGTTGCGACGTCCACTAGTTTATTAGTCATTTTGTACATCATGCATAGTCTGGACATTTCTATTCTGTCTTCGAGCGACCCCCACTGTAGGTTTCTTTTAATTTCCGTGGCACTAGCACCTCTTTCATAGAATGCTAATCCCCAAGCAAATGTATGGTTTCAACTTGCTTTTTATTACTACTTCCCCTCACCCAAACAGTGTAATAGGCCCGGGCCTAGTTTCATTGGGTAGCTAAATAGGATTGAGTTCATATGTACATTAATGCTATGGTGATACAGTAGATTCATTTTTAACAATACTCTTTGCTTTTGCTTGAATACAATATAACAGAAATGACAGAAACGAGCACTTCATAATGTTACAAACTTTATTCATAGCCGTGGCAATATTCATCATACAAAACTTTATATCATAAATCCACTATTTCATGTACAAATGTCGAAGCTTGGCTTTAGTATTAGTAAGGTTTGGTACAAAGCAACATAGTGAAAAGTGTGTTTGCGGGCACGTGACATGTATAGGTTTCACACGCATGCGTAGATGTTCCCAACACGGTTCGTGAGACAGAACTTATGCTAATGACCTAACGGAAGAGAAACTGACACAAACGTCACCAAATGTAGTACGTCATAACATCTGAAGTAATTACGTCATTGCAAGAGGGTCGGGACACTTATCATAATCTACCGGAAGTGACGTCATGATATATGCAAAACACTTGTGATACGGCAATGTCCCTCTACCAATAATAATCAAGTGCATTTTTTTTATCAAAGTCCAAATAACCACAAATACATACAAAGTGCTTTTAGGGAAATACTGAAGTGGAAGTCATCATAAACATATTGAAAATTCATCTTGAGTTTAAAATTCAAATCTTTTGCAACTATAGAAGTCGAAAACATGGTTTTACAGACAAACTTCATGAGGGACATCGCTATAGCTAGCATTGTGACATGGTTTTTCACTGCACATTTTTTGACATTACTACATTGAAAACTGCTGCACGGTATAGACTTCGCACGAACACATGTGAAACAGTAAAAAAAATGGCTCACGACACGGTCGCCATGGTAACGGGTTCTCTCATACGAGTTCCCGGATGTTGACGTCACCGTGGACGACATACACACTTATGTCTTGTCCAATGGTGTTACAATAAACTTGGGTGACTGACACTTCATTAGTAAGTACAAACGTGTAAAAATTCCCTACTCTAGGACACAAGACACGGGACAAATATTTATGCACATATTTTTCGCCGACGACACAGATTAGAGTCAACTTGGACTTGGGAGTTACATTCACTTTACAAGAGCTTCGTGATTTCTTCTTTGTGAAAAACATCCTTGGTACGTTATAAAGACTCCTTTAGATACCATGCTTGGGTCACTTGAAGCATTTTATCAAACTTTCTTTATATTTTGTTGTCATTTTTTTGCGTAGGCTTTTCATGTATGAATTTACAGTAGCTAGAAGAATAGCACACCCTTGATTCGTCCAAGCCTGGTAGCCAGGCTAAGTAGCCTGTTGTGGGTGCAGCTCTTGGTTTTCCGCAAACCTGCCGATGGAAGTAACAATACTTTTTGCAACAAATCAACAAGTTTGCGAGCTGTCTACCCAGAAGGGCGGCCTATTAGCAAGTATTGACTGGAAATTTCGATTTCTTGCCGGGCTAGGACGCTTCCCGCCTGGGTACGCCCCGGAAATAAGCCTCCAGGGGGCCCGAGCGCGAGCCGAAATGTCACGGAAACCCCGGGCGCAGCGAGTTAGATCGGCCGATCGATAAGTCCACTACCCGTGGCTCGGGCAGACAATTACGAAAATCATCGCCTTCATTTTGTTAAATAGGATTTTCGAGGAGGTACGATATTGGGGTAATACACCGGGGATATGGATGGAATCCCCCGGCTTTAGATCAGTTCAAGTGGTGAAATCACTGGATGTGTAGGCTCCCTCATGGTTCATTACTTGGTCCCACTACACCAAAGAAAGCCACCAACGCTTTACATCTTTATAACCAAGCCTCTATGTATTGTAGCAAAGTTGCAACATTTCATGATTGCATCTCCAAAGAAATTTCAGGAAGTAGAATTCAAGGATGTTTGTTTCAAGTAACCCAGGCATGGTATCCGACTAGCTCAACAGCCTCATTGATTCCAGTTCACATTCATACAAACATTTGGTTCCTTCAAAACTACATACAGAATGTCACATCTCGTTCTTGTCCAGTCATCTGGTGCTTCCTGTTGTTGTTTACACAACAAACAAGTGTTGCCAGGTAACACTCTTTTATTCGTTGTTGTATACACAACAATTGTTTACTGTTCCCCATCACGATAGCTCACCAGCCTTACCAAACGATCTTAGCGGTTGTGTTAGACCTCTGCTAGCTTTGGGTTGACCAGCATGAACTTTTTTTGTTGTAAGGCACCAAATATAAATAAATAGCTCATCATGTTTAATACATATACATTCCTCTCTGTACACGGGTTAGCATATATTAGTGTAAAGTACCAAATGCGCACCCCCACATAAGTGCTTAGAATGGTACAGCCTAACAGGTGCATAATGATGACGTAGAACACACATGGTGTTCTAGAGTAGTACTTTTTTGTGTTCTAGAATAGCAGGTGTTCTAGAACACTTTGTGTGGTCTACGTCATCATAATGTACCTGTTGGGTTGTTCCATTCTAAGTATCTGTGCGGGGGTGCACATGTTGTACTATACATTAGCTTCCGGAGCGAACAAAAAAAAGCATAAAAGCCAAGTATATTTTTTTTACCTCTTAATCAAAAAATGTATATCTTAGCATGTCTGTCAACAGGCTTCGATAGGCTATTTCAAACATAATTTTCTTAAAACTCAAAATATAACAAGCTTTAGAATACACCATGTCTGCTCTTTCTTGATCAAATAAAAATATTCTGATAAAGTTTCCTATAAATCGCGTTTCCTTGCAAAATGCCATCTGAACCTTCCCACATATAAGCCCTACCTCTAGGTTATAATTAATGGGTATACTAGCCAGGGTTTTAGATGTTTAAAACTGTTTAAAAGTCAACTTTATCAAGCTAAATCGATTATTATATTAACCAATAAAAAAAACGTTCGTTACACCCATGATACCAGCATGAGTTCTTACGGATATGAGATATTATTTCCTAGGGATGGGCAGTTCATGATTTTTTCAAAACTTTCATGTTTGATAAAATCAAATCAAGAATGTTTCTTGTCTCAATCACCTTCCCATCCTAAGCAAATAAGCATGTATTCCTCTTTTTAAAAAGTTATTAATTTGTCCGTCTATATTAATGTCATTAGGGCAAGAAATTAGATATCTTTTGTTAGCACCGTAGATGCTGACTGTATAAACCCCTATTTTCATCCATTTTGGTACCGTCCAAAAAAGGATGGTCTTTACCTCTCACTTTGTGTGAAATCTTACGTTTGTCGGTACAAAATTAAGAGAGTTCTGTTTTTATAATCCAAAGATGGAAGAAAAAGAAGGTTTTATACAGTCATATCTCTTTTGCACATGTCCGCATGGGCCTATGAAACAATAGTAGGAGTGTAAGAGGGGGCACTAAAAAGAGAGTTGGGCATCACTTCGGCAAGAATTCCAGGCATTTTCCTTTAGATAAAAAAGGATTTAAAAAAGACCACGCAATTTCTTTCTTGGACTACAAATCCAACAGGCAACAAAATTTCATGTGAAAAGAAAAAGAAGAAATCTACAGAACAAGCTTTGAAAAAAAGGATTAGAAAAAGCAAAATCCATCGCAAAGTGTAAGAAGTTGGAAACTTAAGATAAACTTTCTTAAGACAAAGAATCAGATTCTTGCTGTGAATTTTAGGTCAGAAGATTCAGCGGTGTGAAAAAATGGAAATTGATTTAGGAGGGTGTGTTTGGGGGTTATGGGCACCCCCTCCCCCTTCCTGCCTTAGCTTTTAGAATGGTAGGGTGTCCAGAAAGAGGTTGTCAATCATCGGAGGAGTGGGCAAGAGATCCTCGAGTTTCAGGTAGAAGATGCGTTGCAAGCCCTGCACACTGAGCGTGCGCAGTTCGGGCAGCTTGACCAGCAACTTGGAGAAGTAGTGCGGACGGTTCTGCGCATGCACGTTGTAGGTCACGTGGTCGCGGAGGGAGGAGATGATCTTGTTCTGCAGCTCTTCCACTTTCTCGGGCTCCTTCAGGCCGTGGCGCTCTGCGCATGTGCGAGAGAAAATAAAGCATTGGGTTACTTCTAGGGACAACGCCACGTTCAAGGTCATATTACAAGGTCAAGTTCATATTTCATGTGCAAGAAAACCACGTCTTTCTTAGTGCTTAACAATAGAATTGACAAAAAGTAGATAATCTTAAGAAAAGCACTTTCTAGCCATTGAAAACAGACATTTTAAAGAAAGTTTAAGCTGAAATTTCCAATACAAGAAATAGAACTAACCCAAATTTTCAACTGTATAACTCCAGTCTTTCTCAGGGAAAGAAAGAGCTCATTTCTTGACAAGGACTGGAGTTGTACAGTCGAAAAGTTCAATGTCTTTTGTTGGAAATTACAGTATAAACTTGCTTCATAATGACTTCTACCAGCACAGACGAACTTTCCAGATGAAATTCATTTTGCTATTGTGTTTTTCTTGTTTTTGTACATTTTTTAAAGTCGTGAGCTCACCTGTGATGAGCACGAGCGCCGCCATGCAGGCGAAGGCGGAAATGTCGACGTTCATGGCGTGTAGAGACTTGGAGAACTCCATGATGTAGTTGATCCACTCGCCGAAACTCCTGACGCACTGCTGCTGGTGGAGCACGGCGCCGTTACAGAACACAAGCCGCTCTTCAGATGGAGCAGACCTAAGGGGACCAAAAATGTCATCAGTGAGATTGTTGAGAAGTTGCAACAACGTCAAAATCATCACCAAAAACACTTTTTTGAAGTTTGAAGTAAGTAACATCATTTCATCATCATCATCATCATCGGTCGACCGTATTGGTCGGGGTTATACCGCCCCTTACGAGGTGACATACCCTTTTACGAATGTATCATCACGCCACCAGAAACTGGCCAATCAGAAACATTTTCAAAATTGTGTCAGCCAATCACAGCAAAGGTTGCACCTGTTGTTACCAGCCAATCAGCAATCTGTTAACGAATGAACCATCACGCCATCACAAAGTGGCCAATCAGAAACATTTTCCAAACTGACTCAGCCAATAGCAGCAAAGGCTGTATCTGTTGGCACCAGCCAATCAGCAACCGCTATGGGATTTCAAAACATCCAATCACAGACAAGGTTGCGGCTCACCTGTAGGCCAACCTGAGTACGAAGAGTTCCAAGCACGCGGATTGGAACAGCAGCTCTTGATCCTCCTTGAGGAGGTCGGGAAACCCCGGAATCTTCTCGGCCCAAGTCCGGATGACCTCGATGGACGAACACAGCAGGTCGTAGAACTGTTGCACGCGCTCCGTGTCGCTCTTTGGGCTCTCCCCTTCCTCCCCTGGCATTTTGAACTGCTCCAGAGGGCACGTGTGAAAGAGAGCATGTCCTTAGTATACTTTCTTTGCTGACATGTTGGTGACATAAATCCCATGGGAATTCAGCTGCAAGGTGGGAGTTTGCGAATGCACATTTTCATTCGATATGGTAACGACAACAAAGGACACAAAACCTGAACGATAATACAATAGGTTTTAAGCCAATCACAGCAAAGGCTGCACCTGTTGTTACCAGCCAATCAGCAACCTGTTTACGTATGAACCATGACGCTGGCCAATTAGAAACATTTTTTAAATTGTCTAAGCCAATCACAGCAAAGGCTGCACCTGTCTGGTACCAGCCAATCAGCAACCACAAGAGCATTTAAGAAAGTACAACGCAGTGTAGGTACTAACCAAGTTGTAGTTGAGAGTGGGAGGTGTTGGGCTGGAGTCGACGTGAGCCCGTACCAGGGCGGTGATGAGGCTGACGGGCGGGGACGGAGGGGACTGCTCCTGCGGGCTCTTCGGCTTGGAAGGCAGGCGGCCCCGCCGACCCTTCAGGCTGTCCGTGCGGACAACTAGAACGGGAAAAAAGCTGTTTCAAACTTACCCTTACCACTCATAATTTATCATGAAAGTTTATCTGTGTTGATAGTAAATGTTGAACTTTAGTCCAACATTATTTTCAAAGTCTTCGATATGACCGGGCCGGAATTCGAACCCGCGACCACCCCAGTGAAACATGTCCATTGCAGAAGAACAAGAACATGCGATACACACCTTCTTTGACCATGCCGACAGCCAGGCATTTCTGGAAGCGGCAGAATTGGCAACGATTCCGTCTTCTTTTGTCCACCGGGCAGTTCTTGTTCCCCAAACACACGTACTTCGCGTTCTTCTGAACCGTCCGCTGTTGACAATAAACAAAAACAACAACAAAAGTTAGACTCAAGGAAAGATAATCTATGTTGGTGATTATAGCATAGTACAGGGCTAAACCTTTGCTACAACATAAAACGTCGACGTCAGCGCATCGAATTTTCGCCTGCCCTACTTCAGTCTTCCTCTTAATTCAAGCGACCAATCACAGGTACTTAAGTCACATGATCACACGTGACGTCATCAAGGAAGTCTATACCGCCCACCGTCTCTGTTGAGTGAAGGAGTATTGAAACAAAGTTTTACTCTAAATCACCTTTTTTGTAAATGAAATCAACTCAAGGGATAAAAACACTTTTTCTACAACCTGGATGACTGTTGAGTATTTAGATAACGTAAACAGTAAATTCAGGGTACCTTGAAAAACCCTTTGCAGCCCTCACAAGTGCGGACCCCGTAGTGCTGACAGGCTGCGTTGTCGCCGCACACTGCGCATGTCCCTTCTCCGGTGCCCTTTGAACTCGACCCTGATGACGTCACCGGCGGTGGATGTAGCTGCGCATGCGTGATAAAACATACGAAACATTTAACAAAACATGGTGACAGACGTCTGGTTTAGGTCATTTTGGTTTGGAGAAGATGAAGAAGAAGAGCAAAAGAGCCTCAAGCTAGTCACTTCTCCAAAACAATTTCGTACTTAATGGTCAATCTAGATCTATTCAGGAATAAAATAACCCTGAGGCGTCATTTTAGCCAGACAAAGAATCAAAATGAGTCCTACTTTCTTTGCAATCAATTTTGTGCCTTTTCATTTTATTCTGGTGTCAACGATCGACCGGATTTTTTGGATTTTTTTCTCCAAATTTGCAGTACTTGTTCTATACATAAAGATTTTTCGTAAGGTTAAAAATCATCTATTACTAAGTACTAAGTATTGTGTTGCACGCGTGGAGACAGGCTTTAGTCATCGATTGAGTGGTGTAACCTACTCGAAAGAGCTGCTTCAAGGAGCTGTATAGCAACAGACGCAAAAATTACTGTTTGCTACGAGAGGGTCATTTGTAAATCACGCCTTGTTGGTGTGCTCTTCATATCAATGTAAAAGGTGTACGTATTTACCAACTGATTGAAGAGGTTTTGCTGTGCGTCAAACTACTTGAGACCCTATAATAAGCCAGTATAATATTAAAAAGCAAGGGCATATTGCCCTGTTAAGTTCTCTGTCTGCTCAACTGGTGACCCCTTTAGTAAATATCGAAATAGATACAAGAAACTCTGTTGAAATTTCAGAAAAGTGTACCAATTTGGCAACCGATTGTTCGTTACCCTACACATTTTGGCTTTGCTCTGTATGCTATATTAATAAGCAAGCCAAGTATAATGTTCAAAGCAAGACCTAATGGGGCACTAAATATGGTCTCTCTCTGCTCTGCTGTTCGTTTAGTAAATGTGGAAATGAGTACAAGAAAATATATTGACAATTGCTGTACATGTGTAACATGTGAGATGGTGTCCTTTGAACATTGATCATGGTACATGGGAAACTGGACATGTACCGTCCCGATTTGGACAGTTTAAGTCCTGGTCTTTGATACTAGCTGAGGGAGAGAAAGGGTTGTCACCCACCTGTTGCCCGGGCCGCATGTAGAGCGGCGGCGGATATCTGCCGATGCCCGGCCCGTAGAACTCGTGCTGCATGCCCTGGAAGCCGCCCTCGTACATCATGGGAGGGTACGGGGTGGTCGGCGTGGAGGGCGGGGAATGCTTGAAGAACATGTGGCCGCCGTGCGGTGACATGGGCCCCGTGCCTTGCAACATTTGCGTGTTGGTAGGGTAGTCGTACTGGGAGGAGTAGGTCGGGGTGGGGGGAGGGGAGGGGTTTTA
>NW_017802469.1:572108-621309 GCF_001625305.1 Branchiostoma belcheri | reverse complement strand
AACCCAATTCACCTGTGTAATTTCTTCCAGGTGGGTAATACGCGTACCATACTACCTGCATCATGTTGAGACCGACCGCTCTACCACAGTCTGTAGTCACGACTGTTAAGGTAAGACCACCCGTACCTGGAGGCGCGTGCTAACTAGACAAGAGGCAGGTTGCCCACACTGCGCTACCGGGAGCAGAGAGGTTAACACTTCCCCGTAACCTCTCCCAACTTCGATCCGCACGGAAAATTGAGAGACGGCCGAGATTTAATTACCCAACTTTCCTCGGGGGGAAAAAGTCCCGGGGTCCATTCAACGCGTTGTTTGGGAGGTTGTAATTGTGTAGGAAGTTATTCGATCCTTACCAATTATCACCGGGCGCTCTTGGACGTGTGCCGGCGGCGACAGGACCACTTCCCACCGCAGCCGCTCGCTAATGAAGCCGTTAACAAGCATGGGTCCGATCATCCCCGAGTGCGTATCAACATGCTATGCTATACCACGGCGTAGATTGCTGCGCTTTTGTGTGACAGCCTCTCACTAGCGTCATCTCTCGTCCCACGCACTTATTTTTTTTCACCCCAGGGATCGACAATAAAGATCTATCACCACCAAACAAAACGATATCCAACAGGGACTAAAATTTTGCGACGGCTGATTTTCTTTGTGAATTCTATATTGTCTTGTGAGGAAGATAAAATGATGTATTTCGTTATTGCTTAACGTTGAGGAGTTGGTTAGAGAAATGAGCTTGGTTTGAGAAATTTTGCGTGGTTGAGACTGCCCCTTATCGGTCTTCCGCAGTTGAAAGCAGTCGACACCTTTCCTTACCGTAACGCCGTTGCATCAAAGCCAATTATGCACAAATTTTAGCGCAAAATTAATGGCCCGGCGTTCTGCCCTCACTCTCTCAGCGTTCCGAACCGGCAGATTTTTCACGGACGTCTTATCTCTTTGAACCCCGCAATCTTTAAGATGGATCTATCCGACTCAAGAAGTTTTCCCTCCAGAAATGCTTCCTAAACCTGCGAGGATTTGGTTCGCCTTAGTCCTTAAGAGCGACAAATGGCCCGGATATCCCTGGCTTTTAAAGTTCTTTTTGTTTCAAAAGACAACGGCGCACGCTTCTAGAAGAACGACCACAATCACCACAAGTTCCCCATACAATATTGAATAGCCTGGAATCCAGACTATAGCTACAAGCTCTCCTCTGGCGGCCCAGGGAAAGTTTTTTGGGAGCATGTTGGTCCTAGAGCCGAAACGTTGGCCTGCTTTCCAGACTATGCAATATCTTGCCGTTACCAACCGTCTATTCTGCCATACAGAGCCGAAAATTAGCCCTCATGTCGTGAGTAGGAATAAAACTAGCCGGACAGTTTCCTCTAAGTGCGCTCTCCCCCCAGAGTTAATGAGAGATATTATTCCGAAGAGACCGTTAGGGGGCTTGTCGGAGGCTAGTTACGCACGGCGACGCTATTCAACTCCGGCTAACTCACTCCAGCGAACCCCTGCCAATATGTTCAGCAGCATAGCCAGTGGAACATAGCTAGGATGTGAACTTTGCGTTCCTTGTCCCCTTCCCTGGCTAGCCATCTGTTTTCAGTTAATAGAGCCATTAATACGTTTGACAGGTGTGCGAAGGAAAAGTCACACATCTTGAAATAAGACGACTCGACTCAAGGAGCGAGCTGCGCTTCACTCGTTCCCACCACGTACGGGTGAGTCCGCACAAACCTCGTTCCCTAGAATCACTCTCAGTTCGAATTTTGAATTAGCAAACCGTTACAATTCAAATTTTGAATGTGGAAACCGTTACAATTTAAAATTTTGAACTTGGAAACCGTTTATAGTCTAGTTTCTTAGATTTAGATCTCAAATGTGGGCTGAATTTGTGTGTTCTTTATTGTGAGTTGTGTACTTTTCTTGTGACGCCTCTTTAGTTCAGGTAAAGTTTACCGTTAAGTACTTTTTTTGAGCCCGCGCGGCATGCGTTTCTCAGGCGGCCCGGTATAACGAATGAGTCGCCAAGAAAACGGGCCATACGCCGCGACGGCCTCCGGGCGTCCACTGTTTGTCCTTCTCCAGAAGGGATTGATGGTTTCTCGGCCATCCCCGGCGCTTCGAGCCAATTCGTACGGCAGGGGTGAGGCGCCCGCCCAACCCCTGTTCCACTCCGTGCCTCTGGTGATGAGATTTCCGCCGAGTTTCACCTGTTGGGCCCGTTCGGAGGAGTGGCGCGCGCAGGAGTAATTAGAACTCCGGCGTTATCAGCAATAATTTAACCACCTGGGCCCGTCATCTTCCCAGGGATAAGCTATGCACGTCACATCTCAACTGTCAAGTCCTATCTCTGTAGCTACCGCCCGGAGTGGCCCGGTGGATCCACCACGAGATGTTTCCAAACACCGTGGATCGTTGACTTCCACGGTCGTGGAGTCAAGCTGTGGCCGTGGAACGTTGACTTCCATGGCCTTGGTGCTGAAGTTTTCCCTTATGTTGTTGTGGCTAGATTCACGCTATCAGTCTTAGGTTCACGCTTTCATGTAGGAAAGCAGGTATGTCAAATGGCCGTGGATTGCGGACTTCCACGTTCGTAAAACTGACCACAAAGACCATGAATCGTTAATTTTCACGGTCGTGAAATTGACTGCTTTTATAGTGGTAACTAACTCCGCGGCAATGGAGGTACATACTCACAATGCTTTGGCATTATCACAGTGTATCTTCTATTTTCCACTGCATTCACATTTCTGGTTCTATGCCTTTTGGAAAAAGAAGATAGTAACAGTGGGGCAAACTGAACTGTCTAAATGACAAGAGCTATATGGTATTAGATATATGCTCTGAGCCTACTTTCAATGTAAAATACATAGACATTTCTACGGCTGTGTTGTAGAAGATTTCAGAATGAAAGAAGCATCTTATTCTGAGACTGACACGGGTTAGTTTCGTAATGTCGCTAACGGCTAAGTCCTTGTCCCCATATCTGTTTCTCACGATGCGTATATCCTTCTATATAAGAACGATATAAGTGTATATAATCATGTCCCATTGTTTGCTAGCGCGTCAAAAATACTGCAATTTTGTACAAGAGACCACTTGTATCAGACCCCTACGTCTATTCGATTGCACTTAAGTGACCATATCCTTGAGACGGCTATCTTGTCTTCATTTAAGACAGTCTGACCAAAATGTCAAGAAGAAACGAAAAGACGCAGCAGACGTGAAAAAGATTTTCAAGGACCCTTTTCTAATTTTGTTACTCCTATCTAAGACTCTTAACTCCTCCCCCCTCCTCACTCTTCTTCTCAGCGACTAACACCAAAAGCGAACGAAACAGACCACCTATTAATTCCCTGGTAACACCTTAATGCACGATATTGCTCGCCAGCCATCAAAGCTTCGCTGAAAGAAGCGAAATCTTTGATGATCCCAAGATTTTTCTTTCTACGCTAATTCCCAAAAGCGCAACGCAAATCACCGTGCCTCAAGCTAAGGTACACAAAGACCGGGCGGTGAAGACAATGTCGTCTACCTTCTTAAGGGTTAGCGTGGATAAAAGACTACGTGTAGCGAAGACCAGTGATTTAATTCTTTCAAAGCAAACACTACCACGACACATCGCCCACGTTTTATCTTTTTGATAGACATCGCAAAGAAGATATACTCGAGCTCTTCCACTTCCGTGCATTAAGTTGCTGTAACCACCTGGTTCAAACAGGAGTCAGGTTGCATGGAGAGAATAATAATGGACGTAAAATGATGCGTTGGTGACACTAAGATGACACAAAGACCATCAACACAAGGAAACAACGTGGGGATGCGCGCCCTTAAGATCCACCGGACGCCACTATCTTACTTAACGAAGCCAGCAACGGATAGACACAAAAGAAAAACAATGTTAATGACAGGAGGTCCCTATGGTTACAGATAGGTATTAGCGTGGTCAGTTCTAGGAAAGTACTAAACAGGTTTTTGGAAAACATCAAATCGGCCAAGGGAAATCTACGGAAAGCCTTTTGGTGAAAGGGGGTACTTAGAGGATTATTCGCAAGGCTACGTAAGATTTGTTTTGGATACGTGACCCAAAAAACTCACATCGCTTCAAAGTCATAAATGACGTAAACAATTGCAGCTATGTAAAAGATGAAAACAAATGTTAGAGAAAAGAAAACTACGACTAAGACGATTAAGTCTACGTAAGATTTTGTCGGATACGTGACCCCAAAAAATGTACCTCACATCGCTTCAAAGTAATAATTGACGTAAACAATTGCAGCAATGTAGAAGACGAAAACAAATGTTAGAGAAAAGATAAAGAATGACTTTGAAGATTATTTCCCAGGCTACGTAAGATTTTGTTGGATACTTGGCCAAAAAAAACGTAGTTCACATCGCTTCAAAGTCTTAAATGACGTAAACAATTGCAGCAATGTAAAATATAAAAACAAATGTTAGAGACAAGAAAAACTACGACTTAGAAGATTATTTACAAGGCTACGTAAGATTTTGTTGGATACTTGGCCAAAAAAACGTAGATTACAACGCTTCAAAGTCTTAAGTGACGTAAACAATTGCAGCAATGTAGAAGATGAAAACAAATGTTAGAGAAAAGAAAAGTACGACTTAGAATATTATTTACAAAGCTATGTAAGATTTTGTTGGATTCATGATCCCAAAACCGTAGCTCACATCGCTTCAAAGTCATGAAAAAAATAAACAATTGCAGCAATGTAAAAGATGAAAACAAATATCACAGAATTCGGGACCAAGAGGTCCCGGGTTCGAGTCCTGACATGCCACCGATTACTGAGTATGTGCTCTTGGAAAAGGCACTTTGCACTCAGGTGAAAATGAGTATTGTATTGTCCCCTGTTTTGGTGGCGGCATTAATATAAGTTGAAAAAAACTTGAGTATGCCGTCACCACGTCTTGTGATTACATGTTGGAATAATAAAAAATATATATTACAGAAAAGAAAAAAAGTACGACTTTTTAGTAATTATAGTTGAGAGAAGCGCGCAAAGTTTTGCTTTGAACCTTTGACAGACAAAACTATTCCCCTAGAAATGAAAAACATTTGCTTGATTGTGACAACAGGTTGTAGACGGAGAACACATCACACGCTTGAACACGTCACCATGCTAATTACCACAGGGGTGTCGGCAAACCAGTAAAACCCTGTCAGTGTTGGCTGATCACATTAATTAGTGATGAAACCGCGCAGGGATGGGCTTTAATCCGGCATAATGGCGCATCACGGCAACCGGTACTAACCAAACAATAGCCGGCACGCGACTCGCAACAATCCGGAAACACAGGACGGAAAAATCACCTCCTTTCCGGAATTCCGTTCAACACACACAAAAAATCCGATATCTTTCTCTCTACATCAATTGTTTCTTTTATCTTGCTTGTATTAAGTAATAAGTTTAGGTATTTGCGTTGAATCCAAAGAATTAGCATCACGACAACCGGTATTAAACCAAACAATAGCAGACACGCGACTCCAACAATCCGGAAACACAGGACGGAAAATCACCTTTCCGGAATTCTGTTCAACACGAAATGGAACAAAACACCCTAAATCTTACGTCGGAAAAGGTTAGACATAAGATACGCTAAAAAACAGTTACTCAAGCAACTGTATATGATTTTAGACAATTTTGATTGGATATGATTTTGATTTTCCAAAATCATATCCAGTTGCTAGAGTAATTGTTTGGCGCATCCCAAACCTTGTAGTCCGATATTTTGTCACCTTTATTCTTTGTTTCTTCTATCTTCCTTGTATTAAGTAATAAGTTAAGGCAATTACGTTGAGTCCAAAGAATTAGTATCGTGATTTTGTACAATGTCTGGATTTAGCAAATCAGGCGTCAAAAGATGTCGTTTCTTTGGGTATTGAAAATTATCCAACTGTAAAATCCCTTTCACTGTTCTATACCTTGCAATGTTTTTGAAAAGAAGACTGAGATATACCAGAGCACATCTATTTGACAGTTTGGACAAGAATAGGTGATAAATTCAAGCTTCTTGAAAAACCCTCAGAGAGCAAGTGCTGGAATCTAAACCAACAGTATACAAAACAGATAATATACCCAAAACATTTCAAAAATGTAAGATTTACTCTCAATTAGAAATTGATATTGAAAGGTATTTTAAAATGTCGGTACTGTCATTTGTACTCAGTGGAGATTTTTTAAATTTGCAAACCGTTATAATTCAAATTTTGAATTTGGAGACGTTAATTCGACTTTTGAATTTAGAGACGGTTATAATTCGAATCTTGGATTTGAAAACCGTTACAATTCGAATTTTTAATTTGAAAACCGTTACAATTCGAATTTTGAATTTGAAAACCGTTACAATTCGAATTTTGAATTTGAAAACCGTTACAATTTGGAGTTTTGAATCTGGAAACCGTTACAACAATGTTTGAAAGCCAGACAAAGCCGTTCTGTCGCGTGGCTTCAATTGTCTTAATGAAAAACGACAGCCGACAAACGCAAAGCGCTTGTTTGATTTCCCAGATTGCATTAATTAGGAACAGGTAACAATGGCGGGCACGGAAAAGATAATGATGAATTAAGTTAAGTGGTTTGGTGTTGGTACAACACCTGCACGGTGACAGGACGGAACGATTCCAGTCGTCAGTTGTCCTCTACGATTTCCGCGGATTTTTAGACATCCCCGTGGCTCGTTTCAACATTTCTGTACAACCCCACGAAAGAAAAACAAATAATGTTCTTCAATTCTTACATACCCGCCTAAGATTTTAACGCAGTCTTGAAACTGTTTCAATATACTATGGCATAAAACAGAATGAGGAAAAAATCAAGCTATGTAATATTTCTCATATATTCTACTTATAGAATCATTCGATGTATTTCTAATAATTGTCGGTAGAATGAGCACTATTTTCAGTTTTCACGTAACTGAAATTCTAGAAGCGTTCGTCAAAATGATTGACACATGTATACATGTTTTGTGAAGGTGCACAAATCTCCAATGTGAGTTACTCTTTCCCCAGACTACATTCTAAAACTACGGCACATCACACGACTCCGGCCTTTCTAAACAAGTGCCTTATCCTCTAAAGGTTAGGGAAATGCCTATCATGTATTACTACTATGCTATTTGGAACTGCAAACGGTGAAATTTTTGGCTCTGTGGCGGTAGGAAGCTCTTTGGCAACTCCCTTGTGGAAAATGCGGTGAAAATTCCGTGAGTTCCATTTTTCTGTTATTTGATACGTGTAAAAAGAAATACATTTGTGTAGGCATTTGATAATACGATATTACAGTGGTTAGAACAAGGGTATTATGTTGTGTTGTGTACGTGCGGTATGTATTTTGAGTGTTAGCACTGTCCTTGGTACTAGTTCGGCATCTGTGGTTAAGGTACAGGCGGTTTTTGTGGGCCCTAATCGCGCGCACAATGCAGTGTGTTTTCCGTCTGGGGAACTAGCGTTAGAACAAATTAGCAAGGAAGAGTTTTCTGACAACGCGGACAAAAAGGCCGCTTCTTCCGCGCGTAAGGTGTTGAGGGGACAATGCGGCGGACCGGGTGCGATTTACCGATACGGCTATCGGGGCCGGCCACGGGCCCGCACGCACACCCCTCCCGCTAACGACGAGACGAATAGGCCCCCTGAGAATCGGGAAACCCGGCTTGCTGAATGCCCGAGCCGTTCCCGGAGCATATCGGTAACAAACTCAGCAGAGCGAAACCTGTCAAATCAGACTTGTCCCATCATATGTTCTAGCGAGGTGTGCCCAAATTGTCACAGAGAGAGGGAGACAAAAAATCGCTTTTTCCCCTACCATATACATGTATGCTTACTCAACGATTTTGAAACATTTCTAAGCATTTTCGTCTTCTATCTTTAAGACATGGAGCGAAGCCTGTCAAATCAGACTTTTCCCATCATATATTGTAGCTAGGTATGCCTAAATTGTCAAAGAGAGAGGGAGACAAAAAAATCGCCTTTTCTCCTTCCATATAAATGTATGCTTACTGAACGATTTCTTAACATTTCTAAATAGTTCTTCTTTTTCGTCTTCTATCTTTAAGATATAGAGCGAAACCTGTCAAATCAGACTTGTCCCATCATATGTTCTAGCGAGGTGTGCCCAAATTGTCACAGAGAGGGAGACAAAAAATCGCCTTTTTTCTCTTTCCATATAAATGTATGCTTACTCAACGATTTTGTAACATTTCTAAGCATTTTCGTCTTCTATCTTTAAGATATAGAGTGAAACCTGTCAAATCAGACTTGTTCCAGCATATGTTGTAGCTAGCTATGCCCAAATTGTCAAAGAAAGAGGGAGACAAAAAAATCGCTTTTTCTCCTTCCATATAAATATATGCTTACCCAACGATTTGGAACATTTCTAAACAGTTATTTTTGTCTTCTATCTTAAAGATGCAGAAAACATGGCAACTATTTTATCTATTAGTTTAATTTTGCGTTGTTAATCAAAATCAAAGAATACATAACCGCTAACTACATGTATACGGCCTTTCGGTAGAGCACTGGGCGGGTGTTACAATTGAATTGGCGGGATAGCGCTCAAAAAGGGCGGGAACAAGGTGGCACTAGAGGTTAAAATTGCTTTAAATATGAACTGAATCGGCGGCTGACTATTAACACCTATGTTATTCCATGTGTGTAACCTTTAACACAGTTTTAAATTGATAGTATTGCGCCGGACCTACTGATATTTCGGCACCCTTTAATTTATAAGAATAAAATCGCCAAATCAAATCTCCAAGAAAAATTCCACGCAAATACATACACACTCTTACCTTGTATCATAAATTCTTATCCTGGAAAAAATATTAGATTCATTTTCTACTAATGGACAGTATAAGAAATACGCGTACAAGAACGTACTATGTGATATATTTTCCGTACAATTCTTCACATATATCTTAGACTATGTTCGTACAATGTATCTATTCATACAGTGTATTAAATTCTGCTAAAAATCGGTTACGATTTGGTCTAAAACATGTTGTAAGTGAGTCACTGATATTACGGATTTGTGCCTTTTTTAAGTAAAAATAGGTTTAGGTAGAGAAGGAAAAAAGTGACATATTTTTGGCCGCGATCAGAAAGGCTGTTCACGTCTGCTCGCTAAGTCCCGTCATAATCTTTCCTCTTTTCATCTGGAGATTCCTAATCCCTTCAAGAGCGTTCTGGTCGCCATGGTAGAGATCTGAGAGACATTTGTAAACAGATCTTTCGCTTTAAGGGCTTTGGCGGGTTAGTTTTAATCGTGAGGAACAGCGGTAGGAAGCGAGTTTTTCCCCCGCCGGAAAAATGCGTAGCAAGCCGCGGCCGCTGTGAGCCCAACGTGCGGCGGGCTATCTTTGTCAATTAGTTCTACTTTCCGAACCTACATGAATACATCAAAATTTCCAGCAAAGAAAATGAGCCCTATTTATAGAAGGGTGTTGCTGCTATAAGTCCTTATATTTAGATAATTTAATTTCAGAGCTATGAAAAATATGATAGTACTATAACCAGTCGTTGTTTTGCGCGGAAACACTGTTATAAGATTTGCAACATTTGGCGCGAGCAGTATTTCTTAAGGCGACTCTTTCTTATAGTGTAGAAAAGGAAATGCCTTGGGATATCTACGATTTAACTATATATAGGCTTTGAAATTTGGTTAGCTATTTACACGTTCACAGTACGGTTTTTAAAAAAACAAAGGTGTCCGAAAAGGACGAATACGGCATAATAGAGACAAAAACGCCAAGAAATGGAAAACGACAGGCTACAACTACGGTGCATTGAGCGGCGGTAAAATCTTCATGAAACAATTTGGGGGTAATATTCCACATCTAACACCCGCCTGAGGCGCTTCTGCCAGCGAAATCTCGCTACTAATCCAAAACGAACGGTCGCGAACTGAATATCAACGAGAGGAGGGAGAGTTTGGTTAGTTCTAGGCCGGGGAAAAAGCAACGCTTACGGGGTAGAATTTCGGCCGCTGTCGGTAGAAGTCTACTCCGAGAAAAAGAGAGAGACCGCCGTTTCTTAGAGCGAAAAACACAACATTTGCCGGCCTCCCGTACCATACCTGCAAGATGCACGGTATTTTTACTAAAATAACGCATGGTTAAGTATGAAACATAACTTTACACGGTTTGAAAACAGAAAGATAAAACAATTTTCTCTCTGACGCTAAGAAATATTAAGAATCGGACAAAAGTTGTCACTCGCCCGCGCTAGAAAAAAAAGGTGTACCCAAACGCGCACTTATATAATTGTAAAGGAAGTAGCGACTCGAATGGCAATAAATCGAAGGTGTGCAAGCGATATACATCATCATACTGTACATTCTGTACACTTTGACGGCGCCAATGAAAATGCACATAAATTTCCATACATACAAAACAAAGCGGGAAAGATTCCGTAAATACCAACGAACACACTCTATATGCGCGGCATATGCCGTGCTCTAAGCGGGAAGAAAGAAAAAAAAGCCGAGCGCTTGAGATGAAGTAAAAGAGCCTGTGAGGTACGTACCATCCAACTCAGAAGCGAAGGCGAAATACTTAAAGAACTCCACCTTGGTCCGCACTATTCCAACACTTCTCACAGAACGGAGCTACCGTCACATGTCCGGTCACCGCGATTTCCCGTCGCATACTAAAACACCGATCTATAGAACAGATCATGCAATTATCCATTACATTATATGATCATGCCTGTGTCCATATTTCTATTATGCCCGCCATAAAACCGATATTAACCCATGCAAATCATGGCGAGGGGTGGGGAGGAATAATACACCCTCCGGACTGGTTAATTGGAGATGGGAACTGACGTGTGCTATAAATATTTTAGGCCCCTCCATTTAATTTTCTCCAATAAGAGGAGGAAGCGCGCTGAGTGGTAGGAAGTTAATTACTTTGCGGGGAAGAAGCAATCACGCCTGCTGATTGGATGTCACGACATGGTCAGGGCTCTATCTTGTCCCTGTCCGCCGCGCGATCAAAACCGGCGCCGACGGAAACTTTTTCGCGCGAAGCGCGCGGGGGAGGGGAGGTCCGAGGATCAACCCTTGGGGTACCACCGCGCGTGCGGTTTTTTAAAGTGCGCGCACGTGCACCGGCCGCTGTCCAAGCGAAATAAAACAAGTCGTCAACCATCCGCAAACAATACATTGTCATCATAAACAGATAAATATCTAATGCGACATTCCCCTAAGGGACGCGTGCATTCATCCGGCGAACAAAAGCTCCTGCCTAGAGCGACGTGTCTCTCCCGTCTTCTAATTCCATTAGGAAATTGATCTATAAAACGACAATTATTTATACGCTATATTGCTAATTAGATGAGTTTATTAATATTAGATGAGCCCACGATTGTCTGTGAAGTGTGTACTCGGATGGGATTGGGCAATAAATCACAGCGACAAGTTGGGGACGCTTTCTCAACTTCCAATTTTCTTACAAACGTAATTTTCACAAAGTTCTGTGGTACATGAAACAAATTTAAACTGCAACATAAGTACCCTGGGTACGACAATAACCGTTAAGCCATTTGAATGCACTCCGCTGTTTTAACCGTTCATTCATTGAAACCGGACACAGATTTTCTTTTTTCTTAATTTATTTCTAGATTTAATGTATCAACTCTTGTGTTAAAGAGATTGCAGGCATGGTTTTACCTAGGGTGTGTTTTGAATACTCTCAAAGAAGAGGTTTTGTTTTCGGCTAATTTTTTTACGTGTTTTAGGTGTGTTAGTGGGATTTCTTGTTGTACTGGTATCTTTTTTTTTGTCCTGGCATCTTTTTTGTTTTTTGTTTGGGGGGGGGCTGCCTGGCCAATTCTGTACTGTCTCGCAGCCACCAAAAGCTCTACTTGTGGTTTATGTTTTTGAAAAGATCCCCTGCTTCTCCGCTTGTTTTTGTCGCTGGATGGTTACCATGCAAGTCTCGCGGACGCACGACGGAACACATTTCCCAGGGAGTGATTTAGCACGGACCCGGGGGCAGGAAATATCCGCCGGGCGGAGAGATAGATAGCCGCTATCCCCGCAACCGTGTCCGCCGAAATTTAGAAATATTGGCCGGCGTCTCCGACCGTGTCGGGAAAAATTTGAAATATCGGAGGCGTCCGTAATGCGTGTCCAAAAACTTTACAAGTTGACATCCGCGTCACGGGGACTGGTCGTCATCGATACCATTCATTCTGTCTAATGGCCGCTCGGAGCGTAGTTTTATCGGGGTAGTGCGACTCGTGCGCCCGGTGATGGAGTCATAAAGGACATCAGGGGACCGTGGATGCGTGTCGCGGTGATGTCGTATCTGTCTCCGCGCGGTATATATACCCTTGTCACCGCGTACCATCATCGCCAATCTCATCCGGCGGCGATAGATGGAGGTCAGCGCCGGGAATTGCCCCCAAGTTCCGCCGCCGAGAAAGTTTTGCTAGCGCCGTGGGGGTGGGCGATAATTGGAAAACTTATGTTGCGACAAATGAAGCAAGAAGAGTCGTGAGAGTTGCATGCTTTTGGGAAAGTTTGTAAACTAGCTGTACGGATGGAAAAGTTTTGGCGAAGGGCTGGAACTACGAAATGTTCTTAGACATTTTATGACACCAAAGTTGTACGATTGAAAGTCGTATGACGACCTACGATGACACTTTTGCGAAATTTATTTCTCTTAAAATTCTGCGACAATTCTACGTCTTACAGCGGCCTACAATTAACGTTTTGCGAAAGGCTAAAACTACGAAATGTTCCTTTCTCTTCCTTGAAAATTCTACGACAAGATCGTACGACGGCCTACGACGACACAAGACACACAGACGACAAGGACGAATTTTAGCAGTCACTAGACTGGATGTCCTTACTGTTTAGGCCTCTTGACTACTCTCAAAGTACGAAGGGTTAAAACTACGCGAAATATACCTTTCTTGTTCTTGAAAATCCTACGATATCAAGATCGTGCGACGGCCTACGACGCAAACACGACACACACGACAAGAACGAATGTTAGCAGTCGCTAGACGAGAGGTCCTTACGGTTTAGGCCTCTTGACTACCCCCATAGTACGAAAGGTTAAAACCACGAAATATACCTTTCTTGTTCTTGAAAATCCCACGACAACAACATCGTGCGACGGCGTACGACACACACACGACAAGCACACGACAAGGACGAATGTTAGCAGTCGCTAGACTGGCGGTCCTTACGGTTTAGTTCTCTTGACTACCCCCATAGTACGAAGGTTAAAACTAGGCGAAATATACCTTTCTTGTTCTTACAAATCCCACGATATCAAGATCTTACGACGGCCTACGACGACTCACAACACACACACGACAAAGACAAATGTTAGCAGTCACTAGACTGGCGGTCCTCACGGTTTAGGCCTCCTGACTTCTCCCACAGTACGATAGATGGGTATACGTTCTCTACCCCTCTTCTGTGGGTCCCCACACCTGGCTTTTGGGAAGTAGCGACAGAATAAATGAAGCGTTGAGCGGCACGAGTGATTGCGTTCGCTAACGATGGAAGATTATCATAGTAATAACGTTGGACAGATATCACCCGACCGTTCGCGTTCTCTGGGCGAGTTTTCGTGATAATTGACCGGAAATTCAGCTCGTTTGTGTAGCTGAGGGACAGCGTAAACTTTCCAAAGGATTTCCTTCATCCATTTCTCTTTGAATTTTTGTGCGAGAGAAACAAGTTCTAGGTACTAGATTAGCTTGTTAGAGTGACAATCAAAGAAAATTTTCAGTGTAAAGGAAAGATAGAGTTGATATTGTTGTAATAAAAAAATGAAGTACAATCGTTCTTATAGCTAGATATTTCATAATTCTCAAGGGAACAATGCTTGCAACAGGATTTTGTAAAAAAAAATGGAAGATTTTGAAATATAGCAAACGCGGAAATACATTTATAATGTTCGTGCACAGTGTTTCGTGCGTCTCCATTATTATATATATTGCTCAGTGGTTTAAACAAAGACACGCCTCAAGCTACGATGTCGATGTTTCTTATTCACAAGAACGCCTCCGTGCGCCCGTGCTGGTACTGCACCTGTGAAAACCACCGACGTTTACGTACGTTGACAACAAGCTTCTTCAGGTGTAAAACGGAGACGGAGATTACAACTTAACGGAAGAAAAGATCGGACGTCGTTTCCACGTGCGTGCGCAAGTAACCTGATACCCAAATCAGTACGCTTACGTTTCGTTCTGACGTGCTTTTCAAAGATAAGTGCAAACGGTCTAAATCTCGCTCCGGGCGGTTTTTTTTCTTTCCCTGGCGCCTAAAAGCGCGCGAATCCCCCGTTGCCTAGCAACGGCTCTTCGTTACCTAGCAACGATCATCCAATAAAAGATTGTCTGGGAGAGGACGGAGAAACTAGCCTGAGGTAAAAAGTTTGGAAGCAAGCCTTTCCTGTCACACGATCTGCGCGGAGAGGCGGCCCACCTTGCCGGTGAAACTGCGGGGCGCCCAGTAAAAACCGTCTGGGGGAATTACTCAGGCTTATTTTGGCTCAACACCAAGGACCACTAACGTTAACCACAAAATCACAGGCTCGGGGAGGCACAAGGGTCACCTAATGCCTTAGAGCCCCTCTAGGAGTGTGCCTACGTCTTTTCTTCAGACCGACAAACGTATGAGGTTTTCACGCACGTATTTATGTAGGAAATGCACTGTTTGAAAGTCGCGACTATTACATACGTATACGATATACGCGTATCTTATGTGTACGTATATTACGCAAAACGTATGAGGTTTTGACGCACGTATATATAGGAAATGCACACTGTTTGAAAATCGCGACTATTACATACGTATACGATATACGCGTATCTTATGTGTACGTTTATTACGCAAAATGTATGAGGTTTTGACGCACGTATTTATAGGAAATGCACTGTTTGAAAGTCGCGACTGTTACATACGTATACCGTATACGATATACACGTATCTTATGTGTACGTATATCATACATGTACACGTATATTATATCCAGGCAAAGAAATTCAAGCTCATCTAAGAAAACTTCAAGTTCCAAGAAATAAATGGAAGACATGGCGTACAAGTGTGTGTACTGAGAATCCAAGTGGGATTGAAAGCACTCTGTACTTCATTCAAGTGTAACCATATACCCGTAAAGATCTGTAGCACTTGAATTATGTAAACGGCTATGGAATGTTTGTACGTAAGTCCTTTCGACGAAAGGCACTTTTACCGTGCATCTAATCCCGTATGGTTTTCACTATTATGCAACCGTTCTCTGAACGTTCACCTATAAGTTTAACGTTCTAGAGCTCATTTCAAAGAGAAATCGTTCGTATAAGCTTGGTAGCTGGTAGACCCAACATGTCTAGTTCTAGTGCCCCCCTCTAAGATCAAAACATAAACTTAAGATTGTATCAAAGCTAAATCCTCAGCCTGAGTGAGTGCCAGACTGTTTCCAGGGACTACACAGGCCAGTTCCTCGGCTCCAGAGCTAACATGCCCCCGAGGAAATTATACCACAGCCCCCCTCAGTTAGGCCCTGGCGAACTCTAGCTGAGTCTGGTATCCAGGCTAAGAAGTACAAGGCTTTACGTGTGGTGGTAGATAGATAGGGTAGTCTATTGGTGTACACTGTCAAGGATTGAACAATTTGAGTAGGAGTGATGCCCTTGGACATGTCTGGAGCAAGGCTAATTCTAGCTGGGTCTGGTATCCAGGCTAAAAAGTCCAGGCATAAGGCTTTACGGTAGTAGATAGTTAGGGTAGTCCAATAGTGTACACTGTCAAGGATCGAACAAATGAGTATAGGAGTGATGCCCTTGGACATGTCTGGAGCAAGGCTAACTCTAGCTGGGTCTGGCATCCAGGCTAAGAAGTCTAGACTTTACGTGCAGTAGTAGATAGATAGGGTAGTCTATTAGTGTACACTGTCAAGGACCAAGCAATTTGAGTAGGATGGCGCCCTTGGACATGTCTGGAGCAAGGCTAACTACACCCACGGGCCTTGCGTAGGCGTCCACACGTGTGTCTCTGCCAAGGCCTGGCGCTGAGGCTATTCACCCTGCAGCTAGCATCTCGCCTACGCATGCTCAGACCATGTGTGCGGCTCACGGCGTACTTGAGTTGGGGTAAAGGAAAACCTTCCTAGTAAAAGACGAGATGTAGGGACTAATTGTCTCCCGGGGTGGGCATGAGTGGTGAGGATGTGGTTATATCGGGGCACGTGTGCACGTTAGGGGGCGCTAATAAAGACCAGGCGGGCAGACGGGGCCTGTTGGCCGGCTAGACAGGTTGCCAGAACCGTTCACGACACCATACTTTCTCGTTAAAGAACAAGAAATAGCCATGCCTTCAAGTACCAGAGTTATAAACTAAGGACTGAGGTGTTTAAAAAGACACCATACACCATACTTTCTCTTTGAAATAACAAGAAATAGCCATGCCTTCAGGTACCAGAGTTATAAACCAAGGATTGAGGTGTTCAAAAACTCATTCTTTCCTAGAACTATCGCAGAGTGGAACTCGCTGTCACCAAGTACAGTAGGGACAGGGTTAGGTGTTACAAGTTGATCGGTGTAATGTAGTCAGCTGCCGCAGCGCCGTGTGCCTGCGAATCTTGTGTGTTACACTGAAGGGTGGTTATACCGGCTATACCGATACAGATACTCCCTTCGGCCGGGGGAAGCCACAAGCCCCGATCCCAAAGTTAGCTCCCGCGGTCTAGCATGCCGTGGCTCGGGGTCTAACTGAGGCGGGAGTCCTAAAATTTCCTTGGGGACAGGTTGGCCCTTGAGCCGATGAGCTAGCCTGTATATGTCCCTGGCATCAGTCTGGCACCCAGGCTACCTGGTTACCATTTTCTGTAGCTTAAGACAAGGGAGCCCGGCGGTAAAGTACGGAGGATGACACCCAGGCTAGTGTAAACGGGAGTGGGGTATGGTACAGACCAGGGCGGTGCACACAGCCAAGAAGCGGGCTTCATAGAAAACTTTAGCGGTCTTAGAAGGTGACTAACCAGAGACAAACCATCCCAGATGTGTGCACAAACACTCCCAGCGTCTTCTCAGACGACAGGACAAGTTTTATCGGCAAGACAGTGACACTGGCGACCCTTGAAACTAAGACCACGTACGGATACCTAGAGCCCACAAAATGCATACATACAACAGCGTTCTACCTATGCCTCAAAACTTTCTCAAATCACACCTTGTATTTTAAGAACCAAGCTGCCGTCGCAATGGTTTCTTAGAACACATCTGAGACATGTTTAACAACTGAAACAATTATGAAGGCCTAGGGGCAGCATGTGAGACCTGTATCAACTATAAGAGCCAGTACTTACTAGTTCGACGCCCTTGCAAGATCGCCATGCCTTGTTGTATACTATCAATTAAGATCGTGTACAAAATAGCCTATTAAGAGTATGTATATGTATACCAACGTTGTACATAGTTGTAGTAATACATATTGGGTAAACTCACAAAGATACAAGACTTAATTCCTCATAAATTGTCAGAAACAAAAAAAATACCAAGCGGCCAGCAAGACTAGAATGTTACCACTAACATGGCGGATAAAGAAACGTCGTTTTTTTCGGAAAACTGATTTTCTAGAGGACACAAGTCCAGTCTTATCTTCTTAATCTCATTAAATATGGGGGTCAAGACAAGGTCATTGGCATTGGAATTCCCTAGGGACTTGTTTCTAAGCAGTTTGGATTCTCATAGTATACCTAGGGGAAAAGATATCAGTGTACAGTAGTGGATTTTCGTCTAGCCTACGACTCCTAGCTAAAACAACAGAATACCCCAAGCTAGCGACTGGGGACAACACTATAGCACCGAACAATGATACCTCATCGATGATTAACTTGCAAAACAAACATTGGATTTAAAAAATCCCTGTAGATTCTGGCGACCAGTTTTTATCATGAATGATTAAAATGTGCGACTGAGGTAAAATATCGTGCGAAAGGTCGCCGGGGAGATCTTGGGAACGAGAGACAAAAAAGGCGCGTGTCTCGTACGCAGGATACGACCCTCACAAGCGTCAGTCAGAATGTGGGGAATAAAAGCGTTACGTAAAAATGTAAATACCTCAAAACCACAAGCTAAATGTACCATTGACGTATACGTATCGCCATACTAGTATTACATAAACTATGCCGTATAGTGTAAACTACACACACAAAGCACATATCAGTACATCATATTAAACAATAATGCATTTCTATTGTTACACCAAGGACATTTTTAGTTATATTAAACAATAATGATCTCCATTATCCACTAGATACTATAAAATATGTATAAGAAATCCACTAATTTTACCAGCGATCATAATGTTTATAATAGAAACAGAGCAAGTTTATAGTTAGTACTAAGGATAAGCGTTGTGGGAATTGGTATATGATTTCGCCGCTGCTTTTGCTTACAATAGGGCATGTGGTTGTAGTGTTTACAAAAGCGGGAGGAAAGTTTTGAAGTTCTTGTCAACAAAACACCCACAGGTTGGCTCAGCAGTGCGTGAAAGGGCAGTGGGTTTTTCAGCTCGCATGTGGTGAGGGGGGGGGGGTGGCTAGCGCGTGTACAAGTGTGCATTAAAACAACACAGTTTAAACTATACAAGCTTAAAACACATGTAATACACAACCGGGTATTATCTTAACCCACTTAAGGTACCACACACGGGTATATACTTCTTGCATGCATGTGCAGTCTAATTCAAGTGTGCTACAATTCAAACTGACAATACGCCGCGTTAAAATTAAGAAAGCATAGGCAATATTGAAAACTCTATAGCTACACACAATTAATTTGAACAGGAAATTTAAAAACGGCTTCTAGAAATCGTGCTATTGTGAATGAAGCTTTAAGGCACATTAGGCAATATGTTTAGATACATAGAGTTAAAACAACACGGTTTAAACTATACAGGCTTTAAAACGGCTTCTAAAAATCGTGCAATTGTAAATGAAGGTTTAGGCACATTATATTAGGCAATATCTGTAGATAAATAGTATTAAAGCAACACAGGCTTAACGTACGGCTTCTAGAAATTGTGCGATTGTAAATGAAGCTTTAGGTACATTAGTAGGCAATATCTGTAGATAAATAGCTAGTAGCTGGAGCCCTAGGGAGCTAGCGTTGGGCCACAATACCCGCGTACTCTGTGGGTGGAGTGACCGGGGGAACCCCGTAGCCTGATAGCTATCACACCTCGCGAGTTCGCCGGGGCGTGTGGGCCTTATATGCGGCCGCGCGCGGGAGCTATACCCGCTTTAGACCCAAAACTAGGTCGGCGCTGGCCTGGGGGCTACAACTTACCACCGTAATGGACACACACCACACTCAAACAGAGTGCAAACAGAAGAGTATCAAGCCACCGGCTAGGCGGATTTTTCACCCAAGGAAAGGCTAGTCCGTAAAGCCATGTGTAAAACCTACGGTACACTTTACTAATGCTGAGCGTGTCTCAAGTTTTAGTGTATCCATTAGCAGAAATACAGGGGGTTGCTAGATCTACTAAGTCCAAAGCGCTAGTGTTATACTGTATTAGCAAGGGAACTGACAATATATAACCACCAAAAAAAATTAATGCCAAGCAAAATGGAAGAAAAAAAACGGGAATGGGTCGGTATTAATGCGGTAAGGTCGGACTGTAAGTGCGAAGCCTCGTCGCGACCCCGTGCGGAATCACCGGAGGGGACGCGAAATCCCGGCGGGGCACCAAGCGCCTGTCACCGAGGGGAAACCCTACAACTCTCCGCTTACCTTTCATACCAGTCTTGCTTCCATAGAATGCTTTAGTCCCTTGCTACCGGAGCACCAATATGAAGTGTGAAGGCCCGCCTACGAAACAGAAGTTAAAAGAACCCTATATCACCCCCATTACATGGTAGATATAAACACACACTGCAAAATGTGGTGGGCCGGACAAGGTTTGAATCATCGGCAAAATCCAACCCACACATACAAACACCACACGACACAACCACGACCGTTACACGACACCTTACAGATTTCAACTTACTATAACCCACTCTACCACATACAAAAAAACTCACCTCAGCATATATATATATACTAACATAGCATGTATATTGAATCAATCTAACCATCATAATAATATAACAATTCAAGCACCATATGAAAATTTAACAACATTGAAAATGTAAAACAAGAAAAGGCTATACAGTATGTAAATAGTTGCTGCATACTGAATGCGTCAGTGCGATAAGTAGTTTACCTATGTGTGTGTGTGTATTGACCTGTTGATTGCTTTAAGTATGGGACCCGCCCATTCAAACACATGTGTTCTACACTACGCTTCACCAACCTCAAATCTCAACATATGTACCATAAACAACTGAACCGCCGTCATACAACTAGCGCAAATACTCGAATATCTATAGTAAATAAACATACAACACTCCAGAATTGCTTATTTTACTCTCTTACTAGTCTTAGCTCTTATTTTAATACTTGTGCGAACTTCGTATTGTGTTAGTATTGAGAGTGCAAGCTTTTGCAATACACGGCATATGCGAGGTAAAAATAAGCATAAAAAAGATGAGTTCTTAATTTTCATGTTATTGTTTCATGATTATGAAGTTGTTATGTTCAGTTGTTTTGTATCGGCTAGTTTTTGGTTCTTACGCTGGTGGTATAGTAGCGCCATGTGTTAGCTAGTACACACGGTGCCGTACCGTTGTACGGTAGGGTTGTCGGCGGGAGCTGGCCTTACCGTGTTCCGAGCAGGGCTCCGTCTTCACTCTGCAACGAGCAGCGTTGCCTCTCTCCTCGGCAAAATCCACCTTGAGCTCGCTCAGCAAATGGCGCATCCAGATCGCCGGTACCGGTGCTACCCGTACGGTACGGTACGTCCTACGCGACCGCTCACATAGACACTCACTGGCAGTCCGACCGGCCTCGGTTCCTATATGAGAAACCATTTCGCCGCACAACACAACGGGCCAACGTCACCACATCGTGCATGTTCGTCAGACATTCCTTGAAATTAGCATGCTCCAATAGTAGCCGCGCCCAGTAATTGCAGTCTCTACGGTTGGTTAACACTGGAGTGCCGTCAGTATACACGGGTGCCGGGGCTGTGACGTCACGCCCCGGGCCCCACTGCGTGCTATCCCTGCCCAAAACAAATACTGCCCGTATTTCCATGTCATTAGCATGCAGGCCTACGTCAGAGCCCGCGTCCGCCCAATCACAGCGCG
This sequence comes from Branchiostoma belcheri, assembly GCF_001625305.1. Taxonomy (NCBI): domain Eukaryota; kingdom Metazoa; phylum Chordata; class Leptocardii; order Amphioxiformes; family Branchiostomatidae; genus Branchiostoma; species Branchiostoma belcheri. Next base: position 600,081 of record NW_017802469.1, on the reverse strand, counting down.
ACACTGATAGCATGCTAGGTGCTTATCCTATGTTATGTGGGCAGGCGGCTTTACGTAGTCAGTAATCTTGGCACACGTAGACGGTCCCCTAAATATAGCGGGCGGGGGACAATCCGCCATGCGGTTGTTGCAGGGGACCGTGGCCGGGCTGTTTGTTTGTGGAACTGGACCGGGACTGTACAGGTACAAATTTAGCCCGGACATAACAACTTTTGGGACACTGTGAAAACATCGGTGTGTATTTGCGGATGTTGTTTTTTTTACGCCTTTTAATTGTTTTACGCACACTTTTTTGAAGCACCCCTAGCCCTCTTTCAACCAAATAAGGTGCGTTTCTGACCCTGCCAAAGACACTACTACTAACACATTAACAGCTGCAACTCTTAACTACTACCCTTAAAACACAAGACTGCTACCCTTATACCCAAAAGACATCGCTGTACACCCAACTGACCACCTTAAGAGCGCCCTTAAGAGAATTGAAAGTAAAAATAACCGTCACCAATTAGGTACAAACATATACTAGTAGCATTTCACATACTGTTATAAGAGTATTGTAATTTCTACATACTGTTAAGAGCATTGAAATTTCTACAAATGACCAACATTTTACAGATTTTTTGCGTACAACGCTTTAAAAAGATAGCAGAATACTTTCCTCACTCTAGCCCACTCTCTCCTAGTCCCTTGGCTACTCTACCGAAACCTACACCACTCCATAATTAGATTATCTAGTTTACCTCTGACGATGATAAAATAAGAGTTACATTAATAACACCATATCGATTTCCAAGGCTCCAGCTAGCGAAGTAATAATAGCCAATTTTCGTCCTACTCTCTCCACTAGGGCTCAGTAATTATAAGTCTAACACAGGGGTAAGTCTAGCGCTCTAGACTCGCCTGGTAGTTTATATTGGACCGTTGTAGCCATGCCAGGTAACTAACTTGCTGTCAGAACGCAACAAGAAATGACTTCGGCGCTGAAAAAGCAATGCATACTTATTGGAGGTATTCAAACTCGATAAATCAAACGGTAAAAAAAGGTGTTGAGGAATTGTATGGGTTGGCATATACGCCCCCCTCCCCACTCACTCACAAGTAGCTTTATTGACAGTATTCAATAATTTCTCAAAATATCAAGCCCGAAAAAGTCCTCTCTCTCTCTCTCTTTCTCTCTCTCCTCTCTCTCTCTGTCTTAATCATTTTCTCTGTCTTTCTTCCCCCTCTCCCTTTCTCTCTCTCTCCATCCCCCTCTCTCTATCATTCTTTTTTCCCCCTCTCCCTTTCTCTCTCTCTCCATCCCCCTCTCTCTATCATTTTCTGTCTTTCTCTCTTCCCCTCTCCCTTTCTCTATCCCTCTATCTCTCTCCCTCTCTCTCCCTCCATCCCTCTCTCTCTCTTTCTCTCTCTCTCTCTCTCTCACTCTCACTCTCAACGCACACCAAGCTAAGTGAAACTTTATCTTCAGTGTATCTCGACTTCCTAGTTTTGCAATTATAAACCCGGCAATGCAGTCCCCGAGTCCCAACTCTATATCGTCGGAGTTCTACTGAGTGGCCGCCAGTGGATCACAAACGTATCACAAACTAACTCCAGCCGAGTCCCAACTGCACGATCGTTAATGGGCCGCAGCGTATCAAATATACGCCAGGATTAAACAACGTTTGTGCATCTAAATTCCTCCTGCTTTCAGATCCAATATCTTCCCAATTTGCAGGTCACCTCCCAGAGTCAAGCATGTATTTCTATGTGCATCTCAACGACGTGCTAGCGTAATTAAAGATAAACTAAGGATCACGCAGTCTCTTACCACATTTCTTGACTAACTCTTCGATACCTCTTCAAACTTTCCTTAAAAACTTCTCTCTCTAACTCACCAAGAATAATCCTCTACTGGTACCAAATCAAATCCTTATGCCACTCAACAAAGAATATAAATATGATCTAGAATAGAAAATCAAACTCAAATTCCCTCTAGTGTTCTTTACATAAGGGAGAGCTACCAGAGGGATGACTACTAACCAGAAATTTAAACTTGAATAATGAGATCAGGATTAGATCTTTGGTCCAGAGGGAGTGAAACAATCAGCTCGAACTCTGAAAAAATGCCGCTCACTCCAGTACAATTAGCACTGCCTCTGTCAACGTTTCTATTACCTCTTCGACGCTGAATCAACGCACAGCGTACATGATAAATTTGCCCTCCAGTGCCATTCTATTACAATGATGTATAAGTTAGCTCGCGCGGTGTTGTATTAATTAATTACCTCTCTTAATAACTTTTGTTGCGTCCAATTTCTGCAGATTTGCGTGCTAATAAATTTGGAAATGAAAATACATAACTTACGCCGTGCAAAGAGGGAATGGTTTTTCAATCTGGTGGAAAGAAAGTTTAATATTTATTTTCGTAATAAAAGATCTATTTTCATCTAAACTTTAGAATAATGATTCCCAAAGTTACTGTAGCTTTTGATACAATAAACATTGAAAATTTCTACCTTTCATTTTTTAATTGTTTCCTAAATCATGATTATGTCATAAGAATATCTTATTATTCTATTTGTTTGTTTTGGTACATGCTTAAGTAAACAATATCACTTTATCCTAGAGTATATTGTATACAGACAGTAACTTAATAATAAGCGTGTACGACCTAATTTTGGGTGTGAATCTCTGCCCGAATGTGCTACCATGTTCAGCCTGTGGGCGGTCGGAGCCAGCCCATTTTCAGGCGGTGTTCCCGAGTGGTTTGCCCCGGGAGATCTGGGGAATACCGCGCGAAAATTGGCAATCTCGGCGCGGAGGCAAGGCCACGGCCCCCAATCCACCGTGCATCGCCAAACAAGCCCTAAACGCCGCTAATAACGTAATATTATGATTTTCTCATAGCGGTTGATCAATCTTGGGACGTGATTGTCTGACAATGGCAGTTGACCCCGCCAGACGGATGGGAAAGCGAGGCGGGATTACCTCATCTATTTTCCCGCCGTCTGCAGACGACTTTTTTTTTCTGACTGAAAACTTATCCCACAAACCTGAAAATTTACAGTCTCAACTTTTGACAAAATTCCCGCCATCTGCAGACGACTTTTTTTTACCAACCCAAGCTGACTGAAATTTACAGTCTCAACTCTTGACAAGATTCCCGCCGTTTGCAGACGACGTTTTTTTTTACCTCAGCCTGACTGAAAACTTATCCCACAACGCCTGAAAATTTACAGTCTCAACTCTTGACACACAGATGCTGGCTGACTGAAGCCCTGAAACTCTGCCAGAATACATTTATACTAGTCAAAACTTCTCTAACAGTCTCGCACTAAATTAGAAAACGGGATGGTAGAAATTATCACCAGGTTTGTAGAATACGATTCAAGGTCAGGGTCGGAACCAATTAAAACTTTCCTAGCTAGGACATGTCGTTGAACTTTATATATTAGGCCATTGAACTCCGATACATTTGCTTTTAAAATCAATTTTGATTGGCCAATTTCTCCACCCCATAAAAATTCGCACTGATTTTTGTTTCAAATGTATAGTTAGGGATTAGCTAAAACAAATATGGCGGCGAGTCAAAGAAGGTTTGTATGTCATTCATTCAGTCACTCATTCTGATTGTTTCTGTGGAGTTTTCTCTGTGCGGATGGTGCATGCGGCTTGCCTTGGCGGGTCCGGGACTCGAACCCGGGCCTCTGGCACACACCAGCGCTCTACCAGCTGAGCCAACCCACCGTATGGCATGAGAGAAGTCGTGGTGTATGTTGTTGTTAGTAGTAGTAGTGCCGTGCATGTATGATATGTTGATGTGTTAGAGTTGTGGTAGTAGTGGTACATGTACAACCATTCATGCATACTTTCAGTCAGAATTTTTCAACTTTTTTGCTGACCAAGCAGATAAAGCTAACAACTGCAAGCAAAAAACCATCCTATACTCAGTTCTCACACCATTATGTAGTGTATAGGGTAGCGCCTATCCTCTCTTCTATAATCCTTGGGCCACACAGTTGTGTAAGCACTGTAGCGGGGGGGGGGGTACACATGTATCTCTATAGATTTAATTTTTCATACTAAACCAGTGGCAAATAAAACTGGTCTGTGTTACTAACTGTAGGACACATTTGCACTACCATGCAATGCCTTCTGAGTCAGAGACAAAATGTCGACTTAAGAAACCAAATGTCGCTTAAGACCGTGGGGGCGTCGCGCCTTAAGGTTGGACGTAAAGGTTGTCGTATGTCAAATCCTATTTAACCTTCCTCTCCGTGCATAAATAGATGTAAGAAGTATATACACATTTTCCTGTCACTTATGTAAGGCCGAACGAGTTCGTATGTCGGCTCTCCCACGTAGGTTTGCCACGTGCCTAGCCGCAGAAAAGACATTTTCCCACTAGCCTGGTGTCCAGTCTATCGTGGTAAGTTCAGGCTGTCCTCGGGGCTCGAATAGCTTTCCCCCCGTCCAGCTCAACAGACCACCCGGTAGGAGTGTTGGGGCTAACCAATCTCCCATCGTGAAAAATCTACCGAGGGACCTAGCTGAGTCAGGCGGGGAAGAGCTTCAGCAGCCCCGAAGAAAACTTGCCGTCACCGCGATGGACTGGGCACCAGGTTATTTTTCCTCGGGATTTTCCCCGTAGTCCGATAGACCCACACCTGTAATCGTCCTCCCATTAACACCACTTAACGTTCGTCCAGGCTCAAGCCGCCGTATTTGAGACGACAGCTTACTACAAACGGGTGGCATTAAGAGATCACGATCCTAGCGGTGGAAATAGAAATTCGATGGGGTGGTCCGGTCTAGTTACAGTGTCTGTGTGCAAGATATCGACAGACGACAGACGGTGTACTCGTGTAAATCGTTTAGGACGGAACAGAAAATCAATGGAGGTGGATTTAATACTTTGCTGGCTAGTGCGTTGCACCGCACCAAAACATTTTATACCTACCAAGTATTTCTCTGTTTTAGAATAATGAAACAAATAGATAACAGCATAGAATGATGCTGTAGATATACAGGTAGAAGTACGTGGGCCCATGTCAACTTAAATTGAGAGATTATGAGAAAAATAAAATAAGCAATATCATTCAAGGTCTGGGTGCCATGTCCACTTCAGTGAACATTGAAACAAATACTATATAGATAAAACCGCCTAGAATAATGCAAAAAACCGCCTAGAATAATGCTGTAGATATATATATACTAGTAGGTATTCCCATTTCAAACTTACAGAATTGTTCTAAAAGAAAGAGATTTTGAGAAGAGAATAAAACAAACAAGCAATATTATTGTCGTTCAAAAGGTCTGAGTGCAGTGCAGTGCCCCCCTCCCCCCTAAAGCGAAGTTCACACCCCAGTGGCTCTATATGGGGTCACTCGAGTTCAGAATCAGATCCGGTGAGTTGGAAAAGTCACGATAGGACGCTGACATTTTCATACAGGTCACACACAAACAAACACTGTGTAGTGGAAACTATATCTCTGTATGTTTGTGTATATTCCAGGATCCTTTAAAAGTGAATATCATGTACTCATACGTTGCAAGATACTGGTCTAGTTTAAAGTTTTCTCTTTTGGTGTTTCAGCCATACATGTGGTTCGACTTTAGTTTTACTATCTGTGACCGCAGACAGGAGTGATATAGTTTGTTGAGAGAACAGACTTCGTATGCCGGGCGGTTACAAAAATTAAACTTTATACTATGAATCAGAGAACTCGCCCACAACTTGAGTCTCCACCCGGTAAAAATCATCTTGCACAGGGTTCAAAGAACTCAGAAAGACACTACGATGGTTGTATTACATCTGGAAAAGCACTTAAATAGAACATTTGCAACCAAACGTTGGCTATATACGAATCAGCAGCAGCAAAGATGCACAAATATCGGACTAGATTTCTTGTAACTGTAAAAGATCTCGTACGCAGGGCCCTACCCGTCCTGACGTTCTCTATCCCAGTGTGATGAGTCAGCCCCGTACGTGCGTACAACTGTTTGCATGTGACGACTTGACCCCGAACACCCGCCAGACGACAACTTGCGACAGCACGGGATTCTGTCGTAAACACACGTACGACACGCCTCCCCTTTATACTTCTGACTCATCCCTACCAGTCTACACTCCCCTGCACTTGATTCAAACCAGAGATGTTGTTTTTTTATATTCTAACATTTCATGACTAGACATGGTGACAGCACACTCAAGTTATATCAACTTATTTTATGCCGCCACCAACGCAGAGGACGAATACAGGACGGGACGATACTCATTTTCACTTGAGTTAAGTGAGGAAAGTCGTGTAAAGTGAATTTTCCAAGGGCACAAGGACTCGAACCCAAGACCTCTTGGTTCCGAGTCGAGAACGCTGCCGCTACGCCACACAACCCCACTGTAATTCAAACCAGAGTTGGTTTCTAACGAGTATTTTACCGACTTAAAGTCTTGAACTTGACCGTCCTTCATAGTTCTTGAAGTACAGGTTACTAGACAGGATGTTTTAAAGGTTGCCATTGGAAACCGACCACAAACAACCAGCACAACTAACCATTACAATATGTATGTCCGTCAGCCACAACCAGGCGTCCAATCTTACAAGCTCGCCGTATGGTGAGATAATTAAATTCTTTGTCTGAGGTAGGAAAGCTTTGATATTCAAGCCAAGAATGGCATTAGGATGTGTAATAATTAGTGCTAATAGCTAAACCCTATAGTATAGCTAGAGTTAAACGGCAATTCGGTACAATCTTTGTTATATATTTTGTCTTTTTCCCTTCTGACCTAAACGAAAAGCGGTCTGCGTTTGAATTGAGCTACCCATGAATAAAATAAATATTTAAATCTACATTTTGCTCATTTCTTCTTAAATTTAAAGCGTTTGTGCAAAGACGCCGTCTCAGAAGTATTGTGACGTAAAATACAAGACATTGACGTTCTTCACGTAAATGTCTTACGTACAGATAAAGAAGCAATGTCTAGTTTGACGTTAGCAAGGGAAAAAACCCTAAGGCGGGAAGCTATAAGTTATGTTTTGACGTGTTTTAGAGCAGCCCCTAGGCTCCTACTTCTAAGTGAAGCCATAGGTAGCATTGAGCCCAGGAGGTATCATATCATAGCAGCCATTATGTTTACATAACTCTAATATCAACATAGGGGATCCCTCTTCTTTTTATAGCTCCATTACAACACAGTCTAGTTTTAGAACGTTACAATATCTATCTACAAGTAGCCTATTCGCGTCACTATACTATATGGGCTTGTGACGTAGTACGCAGAAATTTGAGCTGTCATAAGATATGGGGTAGTGAAGGGGGGGGTGTTGTAACTACTTTGAGACCATGACATCTTCTATCTGTTGTGTCTAATATTAGAACCCCAGACGACGTGATACTAAACACACAAACAAGACGTAGGCTCTCCCAAAAACGAACTGGCCGCTAACCAAAACTTGAAATCTGACACGCTAGCCATATACACTGCCAGGAATCCGTATATAGCACAAGCCATTACAACATCTCACACAAATAGATGCTGACTGAAATAGATCAGAGAAGTATTAAAACTGATATGTCAGAGTAGTTTAGCTTGTGTTGTGACCGACCGGCACACAAACATGTGTACCTCTGATTGGCTAGTGAGCCTGCTGACCCGGAAGTGATGACAGTGAGTACATCCGGTTCATTACAGTTTTCAAATTTCTAGATATTGTCCCCTACTCTCCAATCAGAGGTTTGGGTTTGGGGTTACTTTTGGCTTGTTTTTATGCCTTTTTATCGGTGTTTCTTTTTTGCACTGGAATTTTTTTTTTCACCAAACCCGAGGTGAGTGCCGACAGAGGTTGGGTTGGGTGAAAAAATCCAAACCTCTGGTTGGAGAGTATATTAAAGCTTTCAGAACAGAGAGTAAGATAGAATCTTAAGATTGTATAGACAACATATGGAACGCGCGTTTAGTTTTGTATATTGAACAGTGGAGATACATAAAATAGCTTGCAAGAAATGCAGATAGATTTACCCTATTCTAAGAAATCTCTCATAGTTTAAGACTTAGACTGGACTTTTTTTAAGATTCAAGACCAGCATATGTTACCCTTTACTAGACAAGGTAGTTCTCTAACTAAGTCCAACTTTTTGCTAACTTGTTAGTTATGACTTATGGTGAAACTCATTTCACAATACAACACGTTGAATCGTGCCATATTCAAGCCATATCTTGTAATAGTACTCATTTTAAAAACTGGTTCTATCTAAACTATCTCCTAGTAAATGGCCATAGAGGGATTTGTATCCTAAAATTCAATATCTATAAAACTAATCAAATAACTGATAACTGATGGCTCTAACCAATTGAGGAAACAATTAAGAACCAAAAGTTAGAACCACTATATCTGCCACTAGTAAACAAACTACAATACCCTAGTGCATAATATGTAGTTGATACATGTAATTGATAAAAAAAGATTATTAAGGTTAATAACATTGAATATGTCAACCATGGAACTAACCAAATAGCTGATAGATTTAAGGATGATTCTAACCAAACAAACAAGAATCAAAAGTCAGAACCTCTAGATGTTCTATAAGTAAACAAACTACAATACCTTAGGGCATGGTATGTAGTTGATACATGTAATTGATAGTAAGAGATTATTTAAGGTGAATGACATTGAATATGCTAGCTATTACATTTCATATTACACAACATTTCAGGTGAAGAACCCTTCACAACGTACTGCTCTAGAATCAAGACGTCAGAACTGTCAATCAGCTTACGTCTTCTTTAAATTTGCGTCTTTGCGTGCGTCGAGGACAGAAGCTTTCTTTTCGGGCGCTTCTCACAACTGACGTAACCGGTGTGTTAACGTCAGCTGGTCTGTCACCTGCTGTTGAGTTGGGACGTCATACGTCCCCGGGCACTTTGTACACTAAAGCCCGCCTGCGTACGTCAGAAAAAAAAACACGGCGGTTCAGCAGGCTATAGCTACTGCACCTGGGGCGGTTTCAAACGGGTTGGACAAGTCTAGTATCACCGGGGCACAGGTAGGGCATTGTCTCCCAGCTTTAAACGCTCTGTCGGGTTAAAAACAGCCGTCAATCGTGCATGGGTGAGCAAGAACTGGGCCCTGGGAGTTCTACCGTTGATAATTCGCGATGCACTTGTCGCGCGGGGTCTGGCTTTTGACCTATACTTAGTCTGTAGTTTGTCACAGATAACGGTACAACTACAACCAACCTGTGTTTGACAGTCTACAGTGTAATTTTAGTTGTACGTTTGAGATAAAGTGTTTTATAGGCCTTTTGGAGGGAATTTTAACGATACGAACGCAACGCACTCTTTGTTGTTTTGTATTAGAAAAAGCTTGTAAAATGAGCTTGCGTGTTTTAGTCTTGTTTTTTTTGTGAACTTTGACAAGCTATCGGATTCTGTCATACTAGAATAATGCATTTCTATTATAAAGTTGATGATAAAATGAAGGATTCTAATCGTATGCTGTGTTAGAGCGTTCCCCAGGGGTGACCGTAAATAGGGACAAATGCCAGCGTGTGTCGGTCGCCGCTCTACGCGGGGTGACCCCCATCCATCCCCGGCGCGCTCTCACACATCGCTCCCTGCTCTCATCGAGCGATAAACTCCACCCAAACGACCGGACATTTTCCACCACACGGCCTCAAACATGCAATCTCTCAGCGTTACGACGCAGCTAATGATGATATAGGCAATGAAAACAGCCGGAGAGGGAGCGGCCAAACGACACACATTTAGGCGGCTCGGTCGCCAATCGGTTCGGGGACACCAACCAAGCAGACACGACGGCTCATTTCAGGGGAGAGAGATTTATTCTTAGGCCACGCCACCCCCAAATGAAATTATAGTGGAGCATGTTAGAAGCTGGAGCGTGAATTTATCAAGTTAGCGAGGCAGGAGGACATACGGGTGGTGAGAGAGATATCAGCCAGAGGTGGTATATGCTTAGTATGTATACAGTGCGTACGTACGTTTCCCTAGGCATCTCCATTACCCAAAATCGCGTTGGTGAATTGTAGTTCGTCGCCACACGGTCGTAGCCACCTCGGGAACCCGGTGGTAATATCCAAACGGACGGCATAACATACTCACACACCGCCGGACGCCTTCGCGTCCGAGTCAGAGTTACATGAAAGGGGGCCTCGCCTGCGTACTCTCCTATTTATACCGGAGACTATTGCGTATGGACCTACTTCAGTCCAGCGCCATGTTTGCCTTGCCGTGCGTCATTGATGACGTGCGCGGGTACTTTACAATGCGGTTGCCGGCAAGAGCTCGGGGAATGCGCACGTCACAGCCCCGGGCCGTTACGCACTGCGATATGCTCCACTTGCGTGCGGGTTTGTGTACACCATTGTACCGGAAGAGCGCCGGGCATTTCCGCTTGCGTACCCTAACCCCTGTGCACTGAGCTTTTACCAACAGATGGTCGATGGACTTAAATCTCCAAGCAGATGTAGGGTTAGGCTTAGCGTTTTACGCTTGTTTCAAGGGATAGCAGTTTGGGCCACTAGAATTAGTAGAAAGACGTAACACAATGATGAGAACCCTACATCTGTTTGGACTTAAATCTCCAAGCAGATGTAGGGTTAGGTTTAGTGTTTTACGCATGTTTAAAGGGAGGGACCACTAGAAAGACGTAACAATGAGGCAAGCCTTGTATCTGCTTTAAGATTACCCTAAAATGGAGCATTCAAGTGATTCTAGTGTATCCATTCTTAAGTGTATCTCTTTTCGGTGTACATGTATATATTGATAACTAGCGTATCACCAATACTACATAGACCATATCGCCTGTATGTACAATGTATTTTTCCATATACTGTAGTATATATATACCTTGCCTATATGGCTATATGTTCACATAGAGGGAATAATATATAGTATGATACGTTCAGATATACCTTAACCCTTAACACACACGTTTCTTTTACAATCGTAGACATTGCAGAATTCAAGAATAATTTAAATGTAAATGTTTTTTTTTCTCCTATACGTTAAGTGGCTAATGTATGTAAGATACAATTCAAAATTGCGCAAGCAATGTACAGTATAGCTAAGGCATAAGATTGAGAAACGCAAAATGAAATATCTACTTTCTTTTCGCGATACAACTACATGTACTATACTGCTATTGACCTTACAGTATGTAAAGTATACAACAGCTTAAATAACAGCGTACGTTAGTTTAGTTCAGCCTGATGTCCATTCAATTGTTTGTGACGATCGTTCGCACGTCAGCCCCCCTCCCCACTACCGTCACTGCTGGCTGCCACGGTTTACCTCGTTGCCTAGTAATGGATAACAACACCTCGTTGCCTGGCAACGGGTGACAACACCAGGTGTCTGGCTGCTATCATCGCCTGTGTGTTGTAGTGTGCTGCAAAGAGATCATGACGCGTTACTTACGCAAAATGACGCGTGGCTTAGAAAAACACACCCAATACAAACTTCAAGGGAAGGGAGTAAAAGATATTACATAAGATTTTTGCGCCAAAACTGTGAATATAAATAATTGACATTTTCTCATCTAGATTGTCATTTTCAATAACTTTCAACATATTAGCGTCGCTATTTCGCTTTTGTGGCGACTCAGCGCAGCGCGAGAATAAGTTGCACCAGGCCCGCTGTATTTTAGGGGGATCCTAAAAAGATTGTAAACAAAAAAATACTTGTACTTTAAGAAACCTCCAATAGGTCAAAGTCTCCAAGCAGATATTGGAAGTCGAAGAGAAAAAAAATTGCACCACTACAGACATATATAAAAAGCTTTCAAAAACACTAGACCGAATCCTCTATCTGCTTGGAGATTACATATCTCACACAATATAAGTTTCCATAGCATATGGGAGATTGTCCTATAGCAGTGCCCTTTAGCTCAAAGTCTCCAAACAGATATTAGGAAGCGAAGAGAAAAAAAATCGCACCACTACAGAAATGTATAAAAAGCTTTCAAAAACACTAGACCGAACCTTCTATCTGCTTGGAGATCACATATCTTACACAATATAAGTTTCCATACCATGTGTACGATTGTCCTATAGCAGTGCCCTTTCGGACCTACCTGACATTAAAACTGTTGGCCTAACATTCAACACTCGCGCATACATAAAGACTACCCCGCTTGACATACGAATCCCTTGCATTAGACTCTAGTGTTAATGCGTTATGTCTTATAGCCGGACCAACGGGAGGGTATAACCCGGTAATACCGCCGAAAGGCCGCCGCTAAAGTTCAGGGTTCGCCCGTAGCTGTGTTCTCCCCATACCAGGCCGGTCAGCCTGCTAATTTAGGCCGCTTGCAGGCTAAACCCGAAAGGTCATCCCTACAGAGAGAAGGTTGGAAACGGAAAGGTTGGGGTGTTTTCCCTCAGTTGAAATGTCTCAGTTCTCGGGAACGGGTGTACATATGCTATACTGCTCATAAGAGAGGTAAGGGATGGATTTTCATATTTTTTCCTCAAAATTTCATCCCCTGGTAAATATGTTTTGAATTGCAAAAGATTGTGCCCAGAATTTCCAAAGGTTGTAGATTTTAAAGCGTTTTTTTTTCAGGCTATACTGTTAAGGTTATATTGACCTAATCTCCAAGCAGATACAGGGCTTGACTCAGTGAGGGATAGATTTTCATATTTTTTTCCTCAAAATTTCATCCCTTGGTAAATATGTTTTGAATTGCAAAAGATTGTGCCCAGAATTTGCAAAGATTGTAGATTTTAAAGCGTATTATTTTTTTCCAGGATAGACTGTTAGGGTTCTATTGACCTCCAAGCAGATACAGGATTTTACTCGGAATGGATAGATTTTCATTTTTTTCCTCAATATTTCATCCCCTGGTAAAATATGTTTGAAATTGCAAAAGATTGTGCCCAGAATTTGCAAAGATTGTAGATTTTAAAGCGTATTATTTTTTTTTTCAGGATAGACTGTTAGGGTCCTATAATGTCCAAGCAGATACAGGGTTTGGATCAGTGTTTTACGCTTGTTTTTGAGGTACGCTTTCTAGTTGTCCACCTGTTTTTCTAACGTTGCCTTTCTGGTATGAAAAAAAAACTCAGGCCGCTGGAAAGACATAAAAAACGCCAAAACGCGTAGCTCAGTCTTGCATCTGCTTGGAGATTAGTCATGATCAGGACCTTTTTGGCTGTACACAACGTTCCACCCCCTCGCTAGATAGGGACCATCCAGTAACTCTTCTGTAGGGGTATGGGGAACTAGCGTTGTAACCATGTTCGTAGAGACAGTTGACGTTTCTAAACGCTTCCATGTGCTTGTATATTGGTTGATTAAGGAACAGACTTCATCCATTCATTCATCCACCCATCTATCCATCCATCCCTCCATTCATTCATCCATCCATCCATCCATTCTACCTTTTCATTCATTCAATCAATCATAGCAAACTCATCATTCCTGCCATATAAGTATCGTATTGTTATGCTATGTTTAAGCAAAAAATCTATTGCCAATGGTGTACGTATATCGGTAGAAATTTAATGTGAAATTTAATGCAGTTTACAATTACTGTATACACATGTTTTGAAATAAGCCAAAGATAGAAGTTAAAAGTTTTAGCTATTGTATCGATAGCCAACAAATTATGTACTAATGTAGTCCCTTGGATTATATTTCCATTGACCGAAGCACTAGGAACCCTATCTAATGTAGTGAAATTTGTTGCAGTTTACAATTACTGTATACACATGTATTGAAATAAGCAAAAGCTAGAAGTTAGAAGTTTTAACTATTGTAACGATAGCCAACAAATGATGTACTAATACCCACCTTTGCATTTATTAATCCCTTGGATCATATTTCCATTGACCAAAGCATTAAGAACCATGTTTAAAGTAGTGACCACCTGTGGCCATTTGTCCCTTAAGTGGTCACCTTAGACAGGTTTGACTTTACTCTTAAATGGTTCGTCACTTAAATTATTTCTTAGAGATCTCTTAAGGAAGTAATCATCATCATCTTAATAACCGACAAGCTACTTAAGCCTAAGGTCCTTGTTTTTTCGTAGTACTTGTACATGTCTATACTGTATAGTATAGTATAGTATAGTAAAGTATAGACATGTACAAGTACTATTGCATCTACTGCCTTTATATACTTAAGCCTAAGGTCCTTGTTTTTCCGTAGTACTTGTACATGTCTATACTGTATAGTATAGTATAGTATAGTATAGTATAGACATGTACAAGTACTATTGCATCTACTGCCTTTATATACTTAAGCCTAAGGTCCTTGTTTTTTCGTAGTACTTGTACATGTCTATACTGTATAGTATAGTATAGTATAGACATGTATAAGTACTATTGCATCTACTGCCTTTATATACTTAAGCCCAAGGTCCTTGTTTTTTCGTAGTACTTGTACATGTCTTTACTGTATAGTATAGACATGTACAAGTACTATTGCATCTACTGCCTTTATATACTTAAGCCTAAGTCCTTATATACTTAAGCCTAAGTCCTTGTTTTTCCGTAGTACTTGTACATGTCTATACTGTATAGTATAGTATAGACATGTACAAGTACTATTGCATCTACTGCCTTTATATACTTAAGCCTAAGGTCCTTGTTTTTACGTAGTACTTGTACATGTCTATACTGTATAGTATAGACATGTACAAGTACTATATTGCATCTACTGCCTTTATATACTTAAGCCTAAGGTCCTTGTTTTTTCGTAGTACTTGTACATGTCTATACTGTATAGTATAGTATAGACATGTACAAGTACTATTGCCTCTACTGCCTTTATATACTTAAGCCTAAGGTTATTGTTTTTTCGTAGTACTTGTACATGTCTATACTGTATAGTATAGTATAGGCATGTACAAGTACTATAATTGCATCTACTGCCTTTATATACTTAAGCCTAAGGTCCTTGTTTTCGTAGTACTTGTACATGTCTTTACTGTATAGTATGGTATAGTATAGACATGTACAAGTACTATTGCATCTACTGCCTTTATATACTTAAGCATAAGGTCCTTGTTTTTTTCGTAGTACTTGTACATGTCTACACTGTATAGTATAGTATAGTATAGTATAGTATAGTATAGGCATGTACAAGTACTATTGCTTCTACTGCCTTTATATACTTAAGCCTAAGGTCCTTGTTTTTTCGTAGTACTTGTACATGTCTATACTGTATAGTAGTAGTATAGACATGTACAAGTACTATTACATCTACTGCCTTTATATACTTAAGCCTAAGGTTTTTTCGTAGTACTTGTACATGTCTCTTCTGTATAGTATAGACATGTACAAGTACTATTGCTTCTACTGCCTTCATATACTTAAGCCTAAGGTCCTTGTTTTTTCGTAGTACTTGTACATGTCTATACTGTATAGTATAGTATAGTATAGTATAGTATAGTATAGTATAGTATAGTATAGACATGTACAAGTACTACTACATCTACTGCCTTTATATACTTAAGCCTAAGGTCCTTGTATTGCTTCTACTGCCTTTAGTGGTCAATACAGACAGGTTCGACTCTACCCTTAAATGGCTCATCACACCTGTAGGTGATGCTTAAGTGAGATAACACGCTTAAACTGTGATGACATCACTCACCCGAAACACCCTTAAGAGCCTTTGGCAAAGATCGTCACCCTCGACCTATTGTCTTTTCCCTACGTTGGTTTCTCAAACACCTTAGCATACCTCACTTCGCCTCATCTCTTATACCGTATCCCGTCTTAGTTTGACTTTCTCACCAGTTTTCTTAAGATGGTCACTCCCTATTACCTATAAACATTAAGACGTTGCGCTAGTGGGGGTAGAAGGTAGGCGTTAGCGTGAATGAAGACAGCACCGTGTCCTTAAACAATATACTTATTACTTAAAGGCATCCAATGCAATTTCAAGGCGGCAAAATTGGAAATATTCTGAGTAAGGCAATCTATATGATATTGACACATACTGTCCATATTAGCACATTTGAATCAATATTTCTTACGTTTGGTATTTAAAACGGCAGAAACAAGCCCCAAGATGAACTCTTTGTTTTATGGGTGGCACCCTAAAATCAATCTAGGTCCTTTCAGTAACCATTTTCCGTCAGGACTTTGGGCGTTTTTGCCTTCAAGTATCAGAGTTATCAACCAAGGATTGAGGTGTTCAAAAACTCATTCTTCCTAGAACTCGGAGCTCGCTGTCACCAAGTGCAGTAGGGGCATTATCATTAGATAGCTTTAAACAATGTTTAGAGTTAGATGTTCAGGGGTAGGTGTAACAAGTCGTTCGGTGTTATGTAGCCAGCTGCCGCCGCGCCGCGTGCCTGCGAAGCTGGTGTGTAACGCCGAAGGGCGGTTATACCGGCTATACAGTTACAGATACAGAAGCTGGTGTGTTACGCCGAAGGGCGTATATACCTGCTATACAGATAAAGAAATAGAATAGGGGGTTCAAAACAATACCTACGTTTTCTTCTTCACTTTAGTTATATTTGTAACGCCAAAACTGTTACCAAGCAAAACTACATCCTTGACTACATATGTTTATGTAGTGTTTGTAGCTGTATTTATTTGTGGTTATACAGCGTAACTCCACAACCCATTGATGGATTGTTATTGTATTCGGTATGTGGGTACATGTAGGTGTTGGCAAAACATAGGACAGGTCTTTTTGTATTGTTCACATCATAGACTTCAAACAGACTTTTAAAAGCCAATATTCTAGTCATTGGTCTAAATACTGAGTTGAAACCACACTATGGCAATGTATATTGACTCTCATGGAGCAAAAATACCCAAAATTCTGACGGAAAATGGCTACTGGAAGCGCCATGGGCTGATTTTAGGGTACCAACCAGAAAATAAAGGACTCATCTTGGGGTTTATTTCTGCAGTTTTAAATGCACAAAGCAAAGTATGAAACGCTGATTTCAATGTGCTAATGTGAAGCAGTATGTGTCAATATCACAAAGATTGCCTTACTCAGAATATTTTCAGTTTTGTTGCCCTGAAATCGCATTTGATGCCTTTAACACAGACAACACAGAGACTGGGGCGTTTCCCTTATTTAAAGGGCGTACTTGGAACGCCTTGCTTCCTCACGAAACCGAATGATATAGTTTGTGTAACCTCTTACGTACATGTAGAATCTCAGACACAAACTCATGTTACTCATACTTAGTCATAGACCGTAGATTCAGATGGGTGTGTTGAACAAAAACTGGGCGTTTTTCTTTCAGATGATTCACGAAATTTCTTAAGAATACTGCCTTCTTTAGGTTTCATTATCTAAGACAACTATACCCACGCCTTTCAAAATTATTTGGATATAAGAAAAGGATGCCTGGTTTTCTAGAGACAGGAAGTCAGGAAGTACAACGCCCAAGATTTCTTCAAGACTCGTCGACTGATCTTCATAGAAACTGACAATCGGCTAAAAAAACGTAAGCTCCTTGTTTTGCATAGTACATGTACATGTCTATACTGTACAGTATGGTACTTCTTATTGCTAATATCTTTCAAAATTATGTGTGTGATTGTGTGTGTTTGTGCTTGTGTATGTGTGTTTGTACATGTGTGTGTGTGTGTGTGTGTGTGTGAGAGAGAGAGAGAGAGTGTGTGTGTGTGTGTGTGTGTGTGAGAGAGAGAGAGAGAGAGAGAGAGAGGGGCTTGAAACTGGGTGTTTCCTTTTTGCCATAGTACACATACATGTATATGGTACTCCCTATTGCTGATATCTTTCAAAACTGTGGTTGTTAGACTTAAGACAAAGATGTAAAATGCGTTGAACTGGGTGGGTAAGGAAATCCCAATATCCTGGGTGTGTAAGTCTTTAAACTAGGTGTGTGAGACGTTAAACTGGGTGTTTCTTTACTAAGATGAATCAGTTTTTCCACGGTACTATCTTACACAGTAATCTTTTACGCTAACTTCTTTAACATGTGTTACTTCCTATTACTCATAGTCTTTAACATTTGTTTCGGGCGTTTCAAGTCTAGAACTGGGCGGGGAATTTTCCTTCCCATCCAAGTACTCAAACATAAAGGTTTATCACTCCCAAATCACACTTTAAATTGCATGTAGTGTTCTCTCGATGTAAGTTAGTATTACGCCAAGGGGTTTATGTATTGATGATAATGGTGACATATTGCTAAACAATTGTACATGCATGCTACAACGTATTGCAACTCTCACACACCCACTATATAGTATAGTAATGTGCATGTATTCAACTAAATACTATAGTACAGGATGACGCTATATACTTGTACTTGTAAAGTCGTCATAGGGGCTTTAAATCATAGCATAGGGGGTCCAAATCACAGCATAGGGGGTCCAAATCACAGCATAGCTATAGGGGGTCCAAATCACAGCATAGGGGGTCCAAATCACAGCACAAGGGGTCCAAATCACAGCATCGGGGCCCCTATATGCTCAAATAGCCTAGCGAGAACTATGCTAACAGTTTCTAAATCTGTAGGTGGAGGGAGCACACAAAGTTGGGAAATCCACCTTACACAACAGACACTTTCAAATTCCACCTTACACAACAGACACAGCCTATAGCTAGACAGAATCTCGTTCTTTGTGTGCTGACCCGAACAAGAGTTCACGCGTTGGCCCTCGGGGGAAATTGTGGAGAGAACAAAGAGACCTGCACTCATCATAACTCTCTGACGTGCAGCAACACGCAACCCGGTGTTTGTTGCCCTCAAGACATGCTACTTGGCTTGAAAAACAAACACGTTTTGCTGCGTTCACATATTTTTCCATGGACCAAAATCAACACCTATGCTGAGCGTATCTTTTGTAGAATTCTCACATATACGTTAGTTTTAGGTGTAAAACGGGCAGAAATTTTAAAAACAGGTTCTGTTTTCAATATATCCCCAGGGAATAAATTCTTTTAAGGTTATAGGTTATCAGTAAGATTCTATCAGTAAAATTGGTGATGTTGTTATATGTAGAAAGAACCATGTTGCATACAATGGTACAAGAAGACACCATGGTGGCATTAGTTTTAAACGATAGAAAAGTGAATATATTGAATTTTCTGTAAGAATTTATACGTTCTAAAACATGACAAAGCAAAAATGTGTAGCACAAGTATCATTGGCCAGTTCATTAGGAAATACCGCATAGGCTGTATCAGGAAAAAGTTCGTGCTTATAAACCTGCATTTCTCTTGCAGTCTCTTAGTGTCACTGACGAAAGGTAGTGGATGCTACCTGAAACGTCTGACCGTTTCCAAAATCACATCCAGTTGCTTGAGTAACTGTTTTTAGCGCATATTATGTATGACAACTGTATACTTTTGTAGTGAAATGGTTTTGGTGAAGTTATTTTATCTGCAATTACGTTCTCGTATGCCAGTCGAAATAATCATTTTATAAGGTCCTTTACCACACTACAACCCCCTAGGGTGTAATGTATTGTGTCCATACCTAAACAAGTCAATTTTACCCAATACCTTCTCAATCTTTTGAGATTTCTGTGTTATATTATGATATATCATATAAAGTACGACTAGAAAGGTGGATAACTGTTATAGAAATTATTTAAGTGACCACAAACAAACCTGCAATCTTACCTAGTATATAATATGTTACATACAATAATTTTATTTCATCAGAATTGTATACGATACAACGTATGGGAACTACCGTCACTTAGCAATTTTATAAGACATAGATACTCAACAGAAGAATATGTAAGAGTGCTCTGTGAACTATGTAACACCTTTAGTGCACTGTGCACCAAGTAACATCTAGCGTCAGTGCACAGTAAACCAGTCAGAATTGCCCTGATGAAGATGACAGACGGTCATCGAAACGTCGGCTCGTGAAAATAAATGGTAGTGATCAAAGAACTTTGCTATTATCTATTATATATTAAAAGAATATATTGCATGGAATGAGACTACTTGTCAGCTGTGGTGTAATTTCGTACTAGTGTACTATCCTATATTCCCCTATCCTATATTCCCTTTCGAAGTTTAATATAAGATTTTCATATCAACGTTGGACATATGCTTTTTAAGAGCGATAGGTGTTTCTTAATCATCATTTGCAAAGAAAAGCGTGGGTGTTTCTTGCCGGACCTTAAGTAAAAGACCAAGACATTTTGGTAGAGTGAGCCTGAAAAGTCAAGACACTGTTGAAGAAGGGTAACGCCCTTGTTTATCCCTGTTATTCACGCCCCCCTCCCACTCCGTGTTTCGGGTTATTTGACACAACACAAGTGTATACAATACAGCGTAAAAGGTTGGCCAAACATCGCCAAGTTTGCGTGATATTTGAGTGGGTTAGCGTCAAATTCTTCTCTTTCACAGAGATGACACAAAACAAAATGGCGCGTGTCCGCTAGTAGACAGTATATAGCGACGTGAATAACATAGTTTGTTGTTGTTATTGCCATGGTTTTCACTTTGACTCAAAACAGGACATGTTGAGGCCAACATAGCCTTTAGCTTTGAACTTCAAACTCTTCAAGGTTGCCTAGAATCTTCCTTTTTGTCTACCCATTCACTAGTATGACCGATACTCTAATCTTTTAATGAAAGATTCCTTCAAGTAGTCTAGAAACAAGTGTAGCCATCACATAACAGTAGGACATAGTATCGTAGTATTTCTTTTTAAAGCATACTACGGTGTATAGGGAAAAGGAAGCACTAATACTAAGGCCAAAGAAAAAAAATTAAAAGATCCCTTCAAGTAGTCTAGAAACAAGTGTAGCCATCACATAACACATAGTAGAACATAGCATCGTAGTATTTCTTTTTAAAGCAGAATACGGTGTATAGGGAAAAAGGCAGTACTAGTACTAAGGCCAAAGAAGAATAAAAAAGCAATTGCAATACATTTCAAGAAAATGCGTGTATTACTACTTACTATGCTCTTTTTGTTAGAAGGCCATGTTTAAAACTTTAACTTCTTGGTTAGATTATACTTTAAAATATATCACAACACAGCAATAACTTGTAGCGATAATATGTTAAATTGTTTTATTATAAAGACATTTACAAACTGATATATTTGGTGTCTTGTGACAATAATTCATCAGTGATTTTATCACTAACTAGACTTGAATGGTGGAAAGGTTTTTAGGAACATTGGTTGAGTGAGTAGCATCTATTTTGCCTGCGTCTTTAGCTGTATTTTGTCTACTTCAGCCACACGACATTTTGTGAGTGGGTAGGAAATGACCTCTTTCAAGTTCAAGAGGCCCATTCTGCCTAAATGTCTTCGCGTGTATACCCTTGCCTTAATACTTAAACTTAAAGATTTGCACTACTGGTCTTAGAAAACCTAGAATGTTCTTAGGACAACGATGGTTTGCTGTTCCGTGCAAGCACACTCAAGTTTTAGACAGTTTAAGTCATTAACACGAATGTTGTCTCAGAATTTTGTAAACGTGGTGGTTGATGGAGTGAAGAAAGCATCTCTTTGGTATTCTAGAAAGGTAGGAAGAAAATGTCAAGCATGGTAAACCTTTATGCTCCTTGTTTTCCTGTATATTTTCAACAAGAGGTAGAGAAATACCAGGAAAAGTTTAGGTCTACTATCTACTGTGTCCGCCATGTTTTCTTTTGTGCAAGTGTTTCATATCTTTTCAGGTGGGTACAAAAAGGGAAAACGTGTTGGCCTGGAAAAAGACACATTCTTTGTCCTTTTTTCTTTCATATAAGTCATAACAATAGTATGTAGTAACAGGAATAGAAACCTGCTATATGTAGCGGTTCTTGAAATAACTGCTTTTGTGGCATTTTTAGGGTGGAAATCTATGGGTGAAACCAGGTCAGACATGACCAGGTCTTGGGACAACAATTGCCAATATGCAAATGAGCAGATTCCCGCCATTTCGCGGCTGTCGCCATGGTAACAGTGTTGGGAAAAATGTAGGTCGTTGCCCTAGTTCGCCTGACAGGGAAACAAAATAATATAACACATCAATCACATTACAACAATATAGAAAAAAGGTATACATATATCATGATACGCTTCACATTACATGTATGTATACCGCATCATTTGACAAGTATAGAATGCAAAAATGCACATACTATACACCTACATGTAGTTTACGGGGACCGTATATTCTTCTTCGTATTATCCTTTCGTACTGTATTCTGAGAGGCAGATAACAATACCATATATCTTGTACTGAGTATTTGTAGATATCCTTGTGTATTAAGATATACTTTACTGCTGTGTATAGGTATATGCTTTCTACATACACTACTAATTCACTAGGTTGCTGCTAGTATCATAACTTGACGATATGGTGTAAAATAACAGAATCTTTATTCACCCAAAAGAATGTTTGAAGCTATAAAATATCAGTAATATGTCAAAGGACATCCATGTAAAAAGAATACATGATAATCTGTGCTTGATAGTGTCTAAAATGATTTTATCTGGAGCGTTCTGATTTTCATTAATATTGTCATCATAATTATGTGTAAACTTCAACATACCGGTTGTGTTTTCTATTTTGTTTTTCAAACCAAGTCACAGAAATAAGAATAAGAATCCCGTATATGACAATCTTTGTCAGGTTTCTGTCAATGTTGTGACAATATTTTGGTTTTGTAAAATCCATCCTACATACATACAAAAACAAAGAACAATTATCTAAAATGTTGCTGTATACACTGTAAAGCAAGAATATGTTAATATGATTTACACTAATGTAAATAAATAGCGACAAATACTGCCATTTTTGCACGTGGAAAAGATTACACTTGAGGCCATTATGTGAAATCCTAGATATACTCAATATTTCAATTTAACTACATTCATATACGTTCAAAGCTACAAATATGATCGACATATGAGAACCAATGGCTCTATGAGAATGCAGGCTCCTTCATATGATACATGGCTTGGTATTTTCATGTTTGTCTTGTCAAAAATCATCTCGTATGTTTAGTATACCGAGGCTGGAAACTCTCTAGCCATCCTCAAATCTGTGCCCCCCTCCCCACCTACCAAGTGGCCCTATGACCTACATTTGTACATTGCCACCTTAGATAGTGAATAACAAAGTGAAATCTTCATATTTCCAAATATTTGTTTTCTTCGATACTCCCTTAGGTGTTTTCTGTGTCTATATTTACGTTGTCTTCGTCTTTTCTGTCAACTATTTCCTCAGGATACGCCACCTACCAAGTGGCCCTATGACCTACATTTGTACATCTTAGATAGTGAATAATATAGTAAAATCTTCATAATTCCAAATATTTGTTTTCTTGGATACTCCCTTGAGATTTTTCTGTGTCTATATTTACGATTTCTTCGTCTTTTCTGTCAACTTTTTCCTCAGAATACGATGGAACGAGTTGTGAGGGAATTTTCGCGGGCTTTTCAGAAAACATTCTCCCCACGTTCTCTGTACCTTAGGGAGTAAATAACATAGTAAAATCTTCATACTTCCAAATATTTGTTTTCTTAGATACTTCCTAGAGTGTTTTCTGTGTCTATATTTACGTTTTCTTCGTCTTTTCTGTCAAATTTTTCCTCAGGGTACGAAGGAACGGGTTGTGAGGGAGTTTTCGCGGGCTTTTCATCAGACGACATTCTGCCTACGTTCGTACACTGACAGCCAGGTGTGGGGACGGTAACTCTCTCGGAAAACTACAGAAATCTGCACGATTTATGACTCAACGATGAAGTTGAGCCCCTAAGTATATAAGTCCATCTAAATCAACATGTAAAGTAGCTTTCCCAAAGCATATTTGTAAAGTAGAACTCAAACTTCTGTAGAATATTCTATTGCTTCGTGATAGTCTAGTTTTAAACAATGATAGCGCCAATTTTAGGTTGTCACGTCAGTCAATTATTTCTGTGAGTAGACTTTAAGTAGACCTTGTAGACTTTAAAAGTAGTTGCATGATACTGTTTACATGGTGATATACTATATAGACTATCATTCCAGTACTGTAACAGGAAAACGACGTTGCAGATATGATATAATGTTGAAATATAGCATGATAGCTTTTGCATCTTACCTATTGTCTAAACACTATGCTGCTCTCATCTGTATGTGGACATACATTTGCATCAAACTTTGACTTTTTTACCACAAATAAAAACTCTATCATATCACTATTGTACGATATTTTTAGCCTAATACATACATAGCAGTAACTATGCCACACCAAACATGCCATTATGGATCAAAGATAACGTTTTCCATATCATCATTTACAAAGATATCATATCATCGTTCTGTCATCGCATGTCGTATCCGTCAACAAATCGTTAAAGTGAAAATGTCACAAGTCAGTGCAGTTCTACACTGGGCAAAAACTGTTAGTATCATAACTCTTATTGCAAACATTTGCAACGATATTGTGCCCCGATATTTTTGGATTCTTATGTTTATCAAAAATAATCTTAAAGGGAGGTTTGGTCGAGATTTGAGGTAATATTTTGATGTTTTTGTAGCTAAAATGTGTTGTTTTTTCCCCGCCAAGTAGGTACAAACGTCAGTTGGAAACGCAGCCATGTTGATTGCTTGTGAAAGGCCACGTCCAAAAATATCGGGCTCGCCTGTACAGGTCGCGGTCTCGGGTCAGGCTCACTTGTCTGTACACATCATTCTCCACAGAATGCGCGCCAAAACGGACGTATGAACAGTTCTATCAACCCCTGCATCTGAACACAGAGAGATATACAAGCAGGAGAAAGATCTGCAAAACTTTGTTTTAAAACGTCAGCAACTTTAGCTGATATGACGATTTAAAACGTTGGCGTATTCCTAGATGCTCCCTTGGGTGTTTTCTGTGTGTATATTTACGTTTTAGTCATCTTTTCTGTCAGAATTTTCCTCAGGATACGAGGGAACGAGTTGTGAGAGACGTTTTCGCGGGCTTTTCAGACGACAGTTTCAAATTCACGCTCACTTGTCTGTACACATCATTCTCCACGAAATGCGCGCCAAAACGGACGTATGAACAGTTTTATCAACCCCTGCATCTAAACACAAAGAGATATAAAAGCAGGAGAAAGATCTGCAAAACTTTGTTTCAAAACGTCAGCAACTTTAGCTGATATGACGATTTAAAACATTCCTAGGTGCTCCCTTGGGTGTTTTCTGTGTGTATATTTACGCTTTAGTCGTCTTTTCTGTCAAAATTTTCCTCATAATACGTTTTCGCGGGCTTTTCAGACGACAGTTTCACCCTCACTTGTCTGTACACATCATTCTCCACAGAATGCGCGCCAAAACGGACGTATGAACAGTTCTATCAACTCCTGCATCTAAACACAGAGAGATATCCAAGCAAGAGAAAGATCTGCAAAACTTTGTTTTAAAACGTCAGCAACTTTAGCTGATATGACGATTTAAAACATTGGCGTATTCCTAGATGCTCCCATGGGTGTTTTTTGTCTGTATATTTACCTTTTAGTCGTCTTTTCTGTCAAAATGTTCCTCAGGATACGAAGGAACGAGTTGTGAGAGACTTTTTCGCGGGCTTTTCAGACGACAGTTTCACGCTCACATCATTCTCCGAAGAAAGCGCGCCAAAATGGACGCACCAACAGTTCTATCAAAACACAGCGAGATAGACACGGAGAAAGATCTGCAAAACGTTGTTTTAAAACGTTCAATTGTCTGTACACACCATTCTCCTCGAAAAGCAAGCCAAAATGGACGCACTAACAGGTTCAGGTCTGTTAGTCTATCACCATGGTAACTAGTAGTGTTGGGTTGCATCATGTTGTAATTTTTTCGCAGGAGGGATTTCGACGTCTTTGACCATGGTAACTGGTGTTGAGTTACATCATGTTGCAATTTTGTAGCAGAAGGGATTTAGACTCCTGTCTGACCATATATACATGTATGAATGTTTTTGAGTAAGAATTAACAGAACAGACCATATGCGAAGGTTAACATTATTCATTTGCTTTCCAAGTTAGTTAGTTAAAGTTATTTCTTTTTTTTTTCAAATCCCAGTACAATAATCAGCATGAAGGTGACACTGTGACGTCGCGATGACGTCACCTGACTGGGCGTGTCGCTCGGGATGAACCTGGGAACGACAGTCCATCAGATTGGCACGAGAATAATTTCCCATCCTTTCAGGGGCTTTCGAAACGGATTGACCGTAAGGTCGTTCCCATCACGATAAGAAATCCGCGCAGCTGGCGTGGATAACGAGACGATCAGGACGGATTTCTCACACAAGTGTCACTCACGTGCTGAGACAGGCACTTCTGGTCTTGCCTTGTCTTTTGGGATTTTTTAAAAGTCTTTGCCACTTTAAAGGTACCCAGTGCAATTTCAGGGCGGCAAAACTGGAAACATTTTGGCGGCAAAACTGGAAAAAGGCAATCTGTATGATATTGTTCCACATAACATTTGAATCAGTATTTCATACCTTAGGCATTTAAAACTGCAAAAACAAGCCCCAAGATGAGTCCTTTATTTTCTAGGTGGTACCCTAAAATCAACACAGGTCCTTCCAGTAACAATTTTTTGTCAGAATTTTGGGTATTTTTGCTCCATAAGGGTCAGTATACATTGGGACAGTGTGGTTTCAACTCAGTATGTAGATAAATGACGAGAATATTGACTTTGAAAAATCGGGGTTTCAAGCCCTAAAAACGGCATCTTTACCACTTTAACTTTACAACAAGTGCGATAAGTGTGTTGGGTTCTTTTGTGTGCACAGGTTTGATATCATAAGCTCCCTCATACACAGGGCCACCGGCTTTACGTCCCCAACCGAAAGTACGAATGCAACCCCTCACATGCCCAGGCGGGGCTCGAACCCATGACCTTCGTGCTAACCGGTGATATAGACATACAGTCCAGAGATTCCATCTTAAGTCATCTAGATCAACTTCCACACCGGCAAAGTAAACAACGTTACACCTGAACTAAACAAAAGTCTAAACCTGTAAAGGTGTAAGAAGCTTAAGTCACGGAGCAAAATAAGGGATAAATAAACAAGACAGGGAAAATGGGGCATGAAATGGAAGAAGACAGCCGAAAGGCTTTTAAATGCTTTCATATGTATTCTATTCACTTTGAGTATCTGTCGCTATGAAAAGTTACGGTCAAACCTGTGCTATACGCTAGAAGCTACTTCTGAGCATTACTTGGCCACTTTTTAGTAGTCCATTGACTCAAGCGTTAAGAATTGAGGCTGCCTATATATAGTGTCACTTGTCTACTTATTCTTCAAGTTATATGGTCACAATAGACAAGTTTGACCAACATCAATACATGGAGATATTTTTGGCCAGTCCTAAGCTTTTGTTTCTCTTTATGTATTTTTTTCACCTGCATGGTGACAACTTTGAATCTTGATCATTCCAGAACGTTTTTTGTATTGTGGTCAATGTAACGTTACTTTCAACGGCAGACACACTTCAACCCCAAACCTAACGTACTAACCCCCATCCCCTACCCGAGATTAACATTTACAGGTGTATTCTGCAGACGACATTTTTTGGTTAGGTCCCTTCCCTCTCAACCGCTCCAGTCATACGACATACTTAATCATTCAAGAACGTAACTGTTTCCTCTATTGTGATGTACCGCAACCCCCCCACGTACTAACCCCCATCCCCTACCCTAGATTAACATTAACATTTTTTGGTCAGATTCCTTCCCTCCCTCCAGTCATACAATATACTTTCCTCATTCAAGAACTCAACTGGTTCTTCTATTGAAATGTACTCCCAACCCCCACGTACTAACCCCCATCCCCTACCCTAGATTAACATTGACAGCTGCATTCTGCAGACGACATTTTTGGTCAGGTCCCTTCTCTCACCGCTCCAGTCATACAACAGTGAGCTTTAATTTCACAATGACAAAACCACCCCCTCCCTACGGCGGTCAAATTTAATGGCATCCCATTCCACACCTTCGATTCCATCCCTCGTAAAAAACAAAAAAAAATCCCGCCTTCCTATAACCATTTCCGCTAACCTATTTGAATAATTCGGTGCCGTAAAAATCACCCATCTCTTTC
>NW_017802469.1:569207-572088 GCF_001625305.1 Branchiostoma belcheri | reverse complement strand
CCCCCTACCTAGATTAGCATTGACAGGTGCATTCTGCAGACGACATTTTTTGGTCAGGTCCCTTCCCTCCCAGTCATACAACAGTGAGCTTTAATTTCACAATGACATAACCACCCCTTTCCTACGGCGGTCAAATTTAATGGCATCCCATTCCACACCTTCGATTCCATCCCTACGTAAAAACAAAAAAAATCCCGCCTTCCTATAACCATTTCCGCTAACCTATTTGAATAATTCGGTGCCGTAAAAATCGCCCATCTCTTTCGGATCAGTCACCGTGACCAAATATATCGGGGAAATGTTTTTTGACAAGATTTAATCTTCCTGCGACAGCCAATAATTCACAAGTGATAAATCAAGTGGACCTGAACACGCCATAGGCGGAACATAGCGCATAATTGGCCAACTTTATTGTTTACTGCTAGCCTAAATCACCGCTTGTAACTGCTATATATGATCCTTGCTATTTGACCATCCTTGCTATTTGATAGATATATCATATCGTAACATCTCACTCATATTTCACAACTTTAGGGTCTAATTATGTATTTTTAAATGATAAATTATGTGAACGATTTTGAAACCATAAAACGTTCGTGATTTTGAATCACCGAAACGGTTTTGATTTTTCTCGGACACTTGGGCAATAAAACTAGCCCGGTATTGCCCACAAAATTCGAAGTGAGAGGCGACCGTATAAAAAACCTGACGGGGGTAATCTGTTTTATTGGAAACTATTGAGAGGAGAAGAGGGCTGTCAGGACGCTGGAATTGGCTGTAATAAAGTTTCTGACCGAGTCAGACTTGGACGGAATAGTTTTACTGAGTGATACTAGTACATTGTACTAGATACAGGACAGGTGCGTAGAAGTGGGGAGGGGGGCAAAAATGTGTTGTTATGTTTACCGAAGGAAAATATATTGTTTTTGCTGTTTCCTCTTCTTCTCCAAACTAAGTCTGACTCGGTCAAAAACGTTATTACAGCTAATATTCCGAAGGAAAACGTATTGTTTTTGCTCTGTTTCCTCTTCTTCTTCTCTAAACCAATAAGTTATTGACCTGAACCAGACGCCTGTCACCATGGTAACTAGTGTTGGGTTACATCATGTTGCAATTTTATAGCAGGAGGGATTTAGACTCCTGCCTGACTATGTATATATATATATACATATATATGAATGTATTTGAGTAAGAATTAACAGAGCAGACCATATGCGAAGGTAAACATTGTACATTTGCAAATATTACCTTTCTAGTTTGCTATCTTTTATTATTTATGTACTTTTTTTGCAATGTCCTATTGTCTGTTGTAGTTATTACGTCCTCAAATCAGGGAAGTACCTTTGGGGCTTGTTTGTGTGTTTGTCTGTGTTTCTGCAATGAGAAATATGTACAATGCAGCGTTGCCACACATTCTGTCCAAAACTACATTGAAGAACATTTTTAATATATGTAGACATACCTTCGATACCAAGATAGTAATGCCAGGCAAACTTCCCAACATGGTACAAGACGGTGTACATGTACAATGGTATACAAATATGGGTCTTGTGCGCCCTTGCGGCCAAAGATATAACTGCACTTATTGCGCTTAAATGCTTGTTACTATGGGAGTTCATTCAAAGTGCTGATGTTATATCAGAAGAAATCAGTTCTCGAATACAGAAATAATGGTTCAGATACGCAATGAGGTACATTTACCTGTTTCGTTTGTTCAAAATGTTCACCACACATATGCATGCGTAGATACAGACTCTACGCATAAGCCAATCTACACATAAGCCAATCTACCTAGCATCTTTTCTGTCCGATAGTCATTTGCACAGTGTATGTATGTCTTTATATACCCTTGAGTAACTGCAACTGTTTGTATTTTCTCTTTCAGAAAGGAATAATCTTCAATGTTACACCCAATTCGACGAGATACTTGAATGATAAGTGTAAATTGTACAAACGTGACCATACAATATACCTTACGACATTGTATTAAGGAGAGAAACTTACATATCATGTCTTTTATCAATTTCTACATCCGTAAATAATTTCATCACGTTGGTAAACGAATGAAAAAGCAAAGTTCTTTGATCACAACCATTTATTTTTCACGAGCCGACGTTTCGATGACCGTCTGTCATCTTCATCAGGGCAATTCTGACTGGTTTACTGTGCACTGACGCTAGATGTTACTTGGTGCATGGTGCACTAAAGGTGTTACATAGTTCACAGTGCGATTTCTGTATCTGTATAGCCGGTATAACCGCTTTTCGGCGTAACACACCAGCTTCGCAGGCACGCGGCGCGGCGGCAGCTGGCTATATTACACCGACTTGTTACACCTAACCCTTGAACTTCTAGCTCTAGACATTGTTTAAAGCTATCTATTGACAATGCCCCTACTGTACTTGGTGACAGTGAGTTCCACTCTGCGATAGTTCTAGGAAAGAATGAATTCTTGAACACCTCAATCCTTGGTTGATAACTCTGGTACTTGAAGGCATGGCTATTTCTTGTTCTCTTCTGGGCTGGTATTAGGTACTTAGTAGTTGGGACGTCCACCAGTTTATTAGTCATTTTGTACATCATGCATAGTCTGGACATCTTTCTACGTTTTTCCGTAATTTGGTAGAGTCGAATCGGCAGCTAGCTTTACTCACAAATGATCTCTTTTATCAAAACAGCGATTTCTACATTTTCCCGTAATTTCGTAGAGTCGAATCGGCAGCTAACTTTACTCACAAATGATCTCTTTTATCAAAACAGCGATTTCTACATTTTCCCGTAATTTCGTAGAGTCGAATCGGCAGCTAGCTTTACGCACACATGAGAAAGCTGGTTAGCCCAACAACTACCCACTTCTACAAAGCCCATCTCCCACCTACCG
>NW_017802469.1:542242-569076 GCF_001625305.1 Branchiostoma belcheri | reverse complement strand
AACGACCAGAATTAATGCCGAATTCATGCGATGGAGGGAAGAATAATTGTGGCGGGATAGTCTATAAGTACGGTATCAACTCGACGCGGATGGGTGGGGAAACGATCTGTCACGAACTTCTGGAAGAATCAGGACTACCATTCATCATTCTCGGTCCAGCGGAAGGGAAGAGCGTGGGGTCGCCGGCGCGGGAAACAATTTTTCATGGACCAGGCCGCGCGAAAAATGGGGAGAGCGGCGCGCAAGCTGCTCCAACCGCGCGCGCACGGAATCTCAAAAAACGTAGCCTCCACTACCAGGCCTTCCTACGGGAATACGGATCGTAGAATTCGGCCAAAAAAGAGAGTAAAATTGGCCGCGGGGAGGTAGTTTCTTTCCCTCCGAAGCGGCCAGTCAAACCTACAAGGCGGCCAAACTCACCCGGCAAATATTCTTCTATATATAGCCAGCATAGTTAGTCTGGTAGAGACTACAAAAAACGTAGCCTCCACCAGGCCTTCCTACGGGAATATGGATCGTAGAATTCCGCAAAAAAAGAGAGTAAAATTGGCCAAGGGAGTCCGGCTGCGGGGAGGTAGTTTCTTTCCCTCCGACCTAGCCTCCACCAGGCCTTTCTACGGGAATACGGATCGTAGAATACGGCAAAAAAAAGAGAGTAAAATTGGCCAAGGGAGTCCGGCCGCGGGGAGGTAGTTTCTTTCCCTCCATCTAGCCTCCACCAGGCCTTTCTACGGGAAAACGGATCGTAGAATACGGCAAAAAAAGAGAGAAAAACTGGCCAGGGGAGTCCGGCCGCGGGACCTGGGAGGTAGTTTCTTTCCCTCTAACTGCGTGGCCAGTCAAACCTACAAGGCGGCCAAACTCCCCTGGCAAATATTCTCCTATATATAGCCAGCGTAGTCTGGTAGAGGCTACAACAAAACGAGCCGCGGCACCACAAAGTCATAAAAAGTTCGCACGAAATTCACTCACCGATGCTTCATCTACGCTTAGGTGAAAGGAAAATCGCCGGTGTTGAGAAATAATCTGTTCCGAGTCATAATACACGGTAGTAAACCTGGGTAAAATGAAGACGTATTATTTCTAAAGCCCACTCAAATCGCTGTTATCATTGTGTGATAAAAAGAAAGCAGCCATTCACCGATTTTGGTAAACATTACAAGGTTCTTTAAACATAATTCTCTTCATAAATGAGATTTTGACAATGACAACTAAAAACGAAGAAGACATACAATGCACTGTCAAATTCTTAACTCATAATTCATAACAATGGTCTATCAAATTCATAATAAAAAGAAAGCATCAATTTACCGTTTTGGTAAACATTACAAGGTTCTTTGAACATAATTCTCTCCATAAATGAGATTTTGACGATGACAACTAAAAACTGAAGAGGACATACAATAACCTGTCAAATTCATAATTTGTAACAATAGTCTGTCAAATTCATAATAAAACATTTACCGTTTTGGTAAACATTACAAGGTCCTTTGAACATAATTCTCTCCATAAATGAGATTTTGACAATGACAACTAAAAACTGAACAAGACACACAATAACCTGTCAAATTCATAATTTGTAACAATAGTCTGTCAAATTCATAGTAAAACATTTACCGTTTTGGTAAACATTACAAGGTCCTTTGAACATAATTCTCTTCATAAATGAGATTTTGACAATGACACCTAAAAACTAAAGAAGACATACAATAGTCTTATCAAATTGTCTGTCAAATTCATATTAAAAAAAAGCATCAATTTACCGTTTTGGTAAACATTACAAGATTCTTTAAACATAAATTCTCTTCATAAATGAGATTTTGACAATGACAACTAAAAACTGAAGAAGACATACAATAACCTGTCAAATTCATAATTTTTAACAATAGTCTGTCAAATTCATAATAAAACATTTGCCGTTTTCGTAAACATTACAAGGTCCTTTGAACATAATTCTCTCCCTAAATGAGATTTTGACAATGACAACTAAAAACTGAAGAAGACATACAATAACCTGTCAAATTTTCATGATTGAAACATTTCCACAAATCGGATTGAATAGAGGCAGTGAACTGTTCTAGATTTCTGCTGATATAGATATCACAGGGCCCATTGTCTATATAATAGGCCTGGGCACGATATAGCCGGCTCGATTACAATAACATAATGGACACATTCAGTGTTTACGCATGAAAAAACATGATGATAAGAAAGCATTTGATTTAGACCATGTGCGTATCCCCTCTTTTTATGTGCCCTGCATAGTAGTTAATTTTCCTGGCACCCAGCATATATTACTGACAGTGCTTTTTGTGATAAAATACGCCAAACCATTGTACTTGTGCATACAATTAGGATAATCTTACATGTGTATCTCTTTTCATTGTGGTAAGTTTAAAGTGATTGGTGATATGGAGATGATTGAATTTGCGTTAGCATGGATGGAAATGTTAAGAGATGAGATTGATCAATCATTTGTGACGTTTGGTCATTGTTTACTAGCTCTAAATGGTAGTGATTACGTTATAGGGTAGCTGACATCATACGCTCTTCGGTAGTTGTTAGGATCGTCTAAAAACAACACAAAACAATACAATTTGCCAAGGTCTAAATTGTGACACACGAAGAGTTAGAATAAGGGCAAAATTCGTGTAGTGTGCTCAAAAATATACTAAAATGTGTTAAAATTCTTTAGAAATTATATATGTAGGATTTTGCGTTTTTGACTCCCTTGTTGCATCTTACTAGGCTCTACCAGGCTTCAGAAGCGGCTGGAAAGATTAGAACTCAAAAATATACTAAAATGTGTTAAAATCTTTTTAGAAATTACATATGTAGGGTTTTGCGTTTTTGACTCCCTTGTTGCATCATAATTTCACAAATTTTTAATTTACAATAGGCTCTACCAGCTACCAGGCGTCAGAAGCGGCTGGAAAGAGTAGAACTCAAAAATATACTAAGATGTGTTCAATATTTTTTAAAAATTACATATGTAGAGTTTTACGTTTTTGACTCCCTTTTTGTATCATAATTTCAATTTTTTTTTACTTTACACTAGGCTCTACCAGGCTTTAGAAGCGGCTGGCCAAATAGAGAGATAACATGCCAGGGGAGTTGGTCCGCTACTGTTCCCTTGCATATGATCTGTCAATCTGGCCAATTTCTACTATTTCCAGCCGCCTCTGAAGCCTGGTAGAGGCTATCGACATACTAGCATTGTGGCTACTGTATAAAAACGTTTACAAAGAGAGGGCAAAATTAACAGATACAAATTTAGTCAGATTTCAAGGAACCTTCATTATCTTGCATATGTGCTTTCAGTGGGCAACACGAAACCAACATTTGTGCCTAATAGAGCATAACGTTTTTGTTCTACCCTAATAGGCAATACAAATATTCAATATGCACCATTAATTCTAGGTGAATAGCTAAAATTCCAATTTAGTGTGTAACGGCATAATATTTGTGCTAATATGTATTCTGTTTCGGTTTATATCATTGCTTTTGTATTAATTTCTTTTTAAATTTCTAATTAAAGGCATCCAATGCGATTTCAGGGCAGCAAAACTGGAAATATTCTGAATAAGGCAATCTTTAGGATATTGACACATACTGCTTCACATTAGCACATTTGGGTCAGCATTTCATACTTTGGGCGTTTAAAACTGCAGAAACAAGCCCCAAGATGAGTCCTTTATTTTCTGGGTGGTACCCTAAAAATCAGCCCAGGGCCCCTCCAGTAACCATTTTCCGTCAGAATTTTGGGCATTTTTGCTCCATGAGGGTCAATATACACAATATGGTACAGTGTGGTTTCAACTCAGTATGTAGATAAATGACTAGAATATTGGCTTTGAAAAATCGGGTTTCCAAGCCCTAAAAACTACACTGAATGCCTTTGTTTGCACAAATACTTTACTGCAAAGATATTTAAAAATGACAACTGGGATCGGATTACAAATATGACATGAATTATCACATCTAGATTAATATTCGTCAACTTGATAGTATAATATATATTCATGACAAAAAATACGTAATAAAAATGCCAACGACTTCGGAAACAATGGACAGACTAGAAAGCACTTTTGTACACGTTGACATTAAGTCTTATTAATAAAATAATGATGACTTAATGAGTTGTATGACAATGGTTTACCAACTCAGTTTTGATGCGTTTTCAGTTTTGAAACAATATTTCATATTACATGTACGTAATAGAAGAAAGTACATGTCATTTTATGGCATTTTTGGTTCTACGTATATTGTGATGAATATGTTTGTTTTCTGTTTAGATTTGTTTTTAATCACGTACAATATACATATTTCCAACATGTTATTGTCTTGTCTTTGCATGAAAAATTACTTCATAACTGGGATGTATATTGCCATAAGAGATATTTATTTAATTGCGAAAATTGTACACAAATTCTTATCTTATTGAACAATACATTTGCCAATTATAGACTCGTCTCTTCCCAATCACAAAGAAAATATGACAAAAGAAGATGGTTCTAAAACTGACTTCTAAAATGCCTGCGCCCGAGACTATTCTACATACGTTGAAGCAATATGTTTCTACCAATGGCAATGCTTTATCCTGTATACATGTTGCCATAGCTACCACAACAATAGCCTCTTCCAGGCTTCAGAAGCGGCTGGAAAGAGTAAAAATTGGACAAATGCTATATCTGTCTATTTTGCATGTTATCTGTCTAGTTGGCCAATTTCTACTCTGTCCAGCCGCTTCCCGAGGCCGGGTAGAGGCTAGCAGCCTCTAGGCTTGGGTATACTGGTCCCCAAGTGGTCATCGTTTGACCAAATCCACTCAGGCCACTCCACACAATTACATTCGCTTGATTCCCTTTTCATAGACCCATCGTGATGTCCAGTATGGATTTATGGTGGTCAGTAGCGGGCGCGAAAGACCGTGACACGTCAAACAAGGTGGGTTTAAAGGTCCCCATGTGGTCACTGATTGGCTGAAGGCCTTAACTCGATTTACCCCAATGGGTCCCCAAGTGGTCACTGATTGGCTGAAGGCCTTAACTTGATTTACCTCATTGGGTCCACTTTGTTTTGCCGTGTTCCATCGTACATCAATGCTGGGTGGTGTGAATTTATGGCGGGCTATATGGGGGTCGAAGCACCGTGTCGTGTCGTACTAGAGTCCTGTCATGTCGTACTACGATCGTGTCAGGTCGCTAAACGGTCTGTGGATGTCGAAGCACTGTGGCTTGTCGTACTAGAGTCTTGTCATGTCGTACTAGAGTCCTGTCATGTCGTACTAGTGTCCTGTCATGTCGTACTACGGTCGTGTTAGGTCGATAAACGGCCCATGAATGTCGAAGCACCGTGACATGTCGTACTAGAGTCGCGTCATGTCGTGCTACGGTCGTGTCATGTCGTACTAGAGTCCTGTCATGTCGTGCCACGGTCGTGTTAGGTCGCTAAACGGTCCGTGGATGTCGAAGCACGGTGGCTTGTCGTACTAAAGTCCTGTTCATGTCGTACTAGAGTCCTGTCATGTCGTGCTACGGTCGTGTTAGTCTTCCTATTTAGCCAGTTTTTGCTAATTTTTCGGCCAGCAAAAGGGCATGGCGGGGCTCTGATTTTCTTTCTTGTGCAAAATCTTGGATATAACATAATACATTATACAATATAATATCGCCCAATGTATGCGTATCAAGTTTCTTAGCATAAACACATCAAAGACTCAATAAATTACTTGTAGTCTCTATTTTGACAACTCTATTATCATTACAGCAGCCAAAGGAGGCTGTTGGAGACTAGCAAGGAATAGCCTGGTACAATACAATGCAATGATTCCGTAAAACGACATGTATGTTAATACATATTGTAGCATTAGGCCGGTTTTAGGCCATGGCATGAGGTCTATATACACGGTACATTGGTTACATATCCAATGGGCCGGTCACTACGGTCATAAAAATATGATGACCAATATAGAGGTTGAAGCGCCGTGAAATATGGTCGAAGTGACCGTAAGGGTCCCGCAGTGGTCATCCTTTAGCCACTTTACGCACGTCCAGTGGGCAGTCAAGCGACCCGTAGGGGGCAATTGGTCAGCGGCAATCTTCTAGCCAAAGCCGCGTAGCACATGTGTATGGAAAACCCGTACTATAGACAAGTGAGTGGGGTATTCAGTTTTGCATGCGGAGCTAGTGAGTTCAAACCCCGGTCGGGCCATACTAGCCTCAACCAGGCTTCGGGAGACGGATGGAAAGAGTAGACATTGGCCAAATAGAGAGAGATATAACATGCCATGGGAGTTGGTCAACTAGAGAGTACAGTTTAGCCTGGGTACCATCCGGATTTTGGCTCCGCCACGCTCGAAAAAAATCACGATTTTACGGAACCAAAATCCGGATGGTACCCAGGCTAATACAGTTTGCCGCACCGAACAAACTGTACTCTCTAGCAGACCAACTCCCCTGGAATGTTATCTCTCTATTTGGTCAATTTCTACTCTTTCCAGCCACCTCCCGAAGCCTGGTAGAGGGTAGGGCCATAGCAAAGACTTTAAAAAATGGTAGATACTGTTTTCTCTAGCCTGGGTGCCAGCCTCCGTAGTCATCGCAGGCTCCCTACTGTCACTGGCTACAACCGTAGGGAGACGGTGGTAACTACGGAGGATGGCACCCAGGCTATACTTTCTCAGATATTAGCATATAACACTTATGCCATGAGAATCATTAGTTTAAACGTTGAATACATAACTCCACCAATGAACTAGCCCCCTGCTATATATATAGTGCTTGCACTGAAATGTGTGGCCCAAGGGCTATAGAGACAGTGATGGGCACCGCCCTACATACCAAAAGAAAGGGATTTTTAAATCTTTATTTTCAAATGGGTATTTTGTGTCCAATTTCCTATTATACTCATGTACGTATCATTCGGATTGGTTGTCTAAATGTATGTATGAATACACTCCACATATTTTCTATCTCAAAGTTTCAACTGTTAGAAATTAAAATCATTGGTTTTTGCAAAATTCCCGACGACTGATCTGTTGCGCTTATATGAGATATGACAGGCAGTTATGACAGATGATAATGTTATGTAAAATTATACAAAATTTCCCAATATCCGAGCTAACTGACCGTGTCAACTGACATCTACAAATGGACGTACTGGACTGTAGATTCATTTTTGAGTTCGCGAAAATGTCAAAATTTACAGTATTCTAACGACATTTCTTAACTAGAAAGGTAACATTTGCAAAGCGAATGCATAATGTTCACCTTCGCATATGGTCTGCTCTGTTAATTCTTACATTCACACATTCATATATGTGGTGACAAAAGTCTAAATCCCTCCTGCTATAAAATTGCAACATGGTGTAACCCAACACCAGTTACCATGGTGATAGACTGTCTGGTTCAGGTCATTGACCTTTTGTGTTTGGAAAAGAAGAAACTGAGCAAAAACAATATGTCTTCCTTCGTAAAAGACGAAACATTAAATCAGAACCTTGTCTTGTCTCCTCTCTTCATAGTTATTTGCTATCCACGTTCCGGCATGGCAACGGGCATCTTTGCCCATTGTCGACATGTTGACCACTGTCAGAGGGAAACAAAATTTCTTGCTTTTTTCTCTCCAAAATCAGGCGAAAATTAATGCGCGCGCTGATGTCATCCATAAAATTTACTTGCTGTGGCCTAACTAGCACGACACGGTGTTCGGGGTCATTGACCTCATGACGTGAATTGATGATTAGACAAAGGTCGTGATCGTTTTTATGACATATGTGATAAGTGAGAGCCATGAAAGGAAAAATTGTATGTTTTTGATGAAGTGTAAGGAAGGACAACTGGACACGACCACCAGACACGACACGGTCGGGTGGTGACCCGGTAGAACGTTCCGGTCACACGACAGGTTTACAACAAGCTGACGACATTCTTACGACAGTTGTAAATGTGTCGTATAAAAGTCTTGTGACGGAAAAGGCTGACGTAGATCCTTTTCAATGGTCAGTTTCCCAGACTGTTATAAAAAGGGGGGGCAAGGTTCTAAGCCCGCTAAACCACGATTATGGTGGGTTGCATTCGCCATTTCGGTTGGGGACGTAAAACCCCATCGTCATCATCGTTGTTATTGTTATATTTTCATTATTGACAACACGCTTTTTAATACGCAAAACCAAAATCAACTACACAAGAGCGACGTAGTCCTTGTAACTTTCGATGTGTGTAATTCGATGTTTTTGTAGCAAAATTGTGACTGAATTAAACTTAAACGAGATACAGAACTAGAACATATGCTGCAGTACTATGTAAAGACACTAGGGGACCTTTTAACAACCGCTAGAGTTATCCTTTTCATACACAAATGCACAGTACAGCACCAAAACATAACCTTCTTTGCGAAGGTAAAGAGAATTTTTTCATCATGGGCGGTACGGGTACAATGAACAAGTTTTCCGCCCTCTTTTCCCTATAGAATAGAGGGTCAAAAGTAATATAGTACAGTGCCATTGCCAATTATACTTCTCAAATTAGGTCATATTGCCGTGTCATTGTCGGTGCGTCTGTCCAGATATGTAATTAGTCAGGACAGAGGACAGGGCACCGGCGACGTGCTCTACTTTACACGGGAAAGGGCAGACATTTTGAGAAGAAACTAGAAAAATGGCAGACATTTTCTGAAAAAAAAATCTAGAAAAAGGGCAGACATTTTCTGAAAAAAAATCTAGAAAAATGACAGACATTTTCTTCAAAAAATCTAGGAAAAGGGAAGTTATTCTTTGAAGAAATCCAGAAAAAGGGCAGACATTTTCGGAAAAAAAATTTAGAAAAAGGGCAGATATTTCTAGAAAAAAATCTAGAAAAGGGCAGTCATTTCTAGAAAAACATCTTGAAAAGGGCAGTCAATGCCAGTCATTTTTAGAAAAAAAAATCTAGTATCCTTTCAGATTAGAAAGTCGCAGAATGAAACATTATTTTCATCTATAGAATACACCATTTCTTTTTATATTTCCATCTTTTCTGGTAGATTTTGATTTAGTTTTGACACATTAGCGAAGAATTTTCTTTCGGCACTGATAATTCTGGATATAAACCTACACCCATATGTCCAGGCTCTCGTTCCCAGAGTCACACCCGCAATATAATTTCTGTTTTTACCATCTTTACGAAATACAGAATGAAATAAGTCTTCATGCAGCAAATATTTTCTATTCCATTCAAATTTTATACTTTGTAACAGTCGATGTTGTACATTGCTTAGAAAGTGGTAAAACAAAGTTGTTGAAGTATCTCTATGTGACAATGCCGTTCTTGTGCTATATCACTAGTTGGTGACATTTAAAGAATTGAGACGTTACCTAGAAGGCTGAATTGAGTATCGGGCCTGGAATTCGATATCGCAAAGCGAGATAAAAAAAAAGCGATTTTGGCACCTTATCTCAAGTCCCCGAATCTGGCGCCCACCCAATAAGTGAATAATTTCAGTCTAAAAAAATTATCTCGAGTCCCCGAATCTAGAGCCCACCCAATAAGTGAATAATTTCAGTCTGAAAAAAAAATGGCCGGCACACACAGATTAATTTAGCAATACATCTCAATCAGGTAGCGTTGTGGCGCTGTGGTGGAGTCATCTCTCGCTATCTCATTTCCAACAGCAGCAAATAAAGTAGTAATCTATCTACTGCGCGCGCCACAAAATGGAAAATTAGTTGTGGTCCCTTGGGCCCGCACCGCATCGAAAAGTAACTTGACCTCCCTCTCCCCCGCCATAAATGAACGTCCTATCCGCGGGGACCGCAGCAGAATACATTTGTGCGGGAGTGAAATTGATACCACAAATCCTGCGCCCTGATTGGCTAGCTCAGGGGATTCATTCCCATGACAACGCCGCTAATCAGGTCTATTTGTAAGGCTACCTAACCATGGCAGTTACCTGTATCTTGTCAAATGCCTCGCTAAAATCGGCTAACGCTACAATAATACCACATTAAATCATCTAATAATCTAGAAAAAACACACGGATTTATTATCCACTGATTTATGATGTATTATATCTTTATGACTTGCTTGCACCACCTGTGTGGTCCAAGGGCAGTAGAAAGGACGATAGGCGCCGCCATATACAACAAAAGTTGCGGAACGCGCTTGAAATCTTTTAGCTATACACTGGATAGGCCCTAGCAACACTGTTGCGAAGAAGTTTTGGAACCGGGACACAGTAGCCTGGTTACCAGACCCATAGCACACAAAGCCAAGAGTTAGCCAGCGTGGTCCTTGGTCGACTTAGGGGGTTGTGGTATAATTTCCTTGGGGGTATGTGGGCCCTGGAGCCGAGGAACTGGCCTGTGTAGGCCCTGGTAACAGTCTGGTACCTAGCCTGGGTGCCAGACTGTTCCATGCATGCTGGCTAACTTTGTGCCTAGTGTGCTATATAGGTCTGGCACTATCTGGAACCCAGGCTATGTAGATTTCAGTTTACGGAAAAGTTTGTACCCTGGGTGTACCAGACTAGTATCGGGCCGTTAGCCGTTTTCCTTCGGCAGCCAAGAGCCCTTCGCCCGCCTATCTAAATTACAGCTAGGGGGTAGTTGAGCCCGATTTTTACTATGGATAGGCGGGCGAAGGGCTCTTGGCTGCCGAAGGAAATCGGCTAACGGCCCGATAAGAAGTTTTGGGCCTGGCACTACGGGGCTTTTATAGAAGTTTATTTCAAATACATGCCCGAGGGCTAATTGTAGGTGCAAACAACATGGAGCAAGTCTTTGATAAAGTGTTACAATCGAGTGGGCTAATCACAAGTTTCCGTATTTTTCTAATAACAAAACAGTCCTTTATATATCTGCCTATTTTTGCTTTGTGGGAACCATTATGTAAACGATAGCGCAGCTCATACATAAGTCATACCCACCTCCCAACTTCTGTGCTTACTCTAGAACAAGACAGATTGACGAGTGCGGGGAAATGAATTGAGGGAGGGGGATCTAGGAAAGTAAGAGATTCATAAAAATTCCATGGGCCGTAGGACACGGGAGATTGATGGCGGGAAGGAAAGATGGACTGGGGGAGAGTTATAAAACTTGCGGACGCGGTCGGGTGGGCCCGTGTGCCCCTCCGTGCCCGGCGCGCAGGATTGATGGCTGAGACCCGCACGCGCACTTACCGTGATAGATCGTCGCAATGCATCACGGCGGACAAGTCCATTCGGGAAAAGTTCAGGGGGTGGGCGGGAAGAAAAGTTGTTAAGTTGGTACACGCCCTAGCCAACCAACACTGTTATAGAAAAAATTATATATCTGCAAACTATAAAGCAAAGAAAACGCATAATGTTTACCTTCGCTATAGTCTACTCTCAATTAATTCTTACTCAAACACATTCATATATATGGTCAAACAGGCTAGGAGTCTAAATCCCTCCTGCTATAAAATTGCAGCAAGATGTAACCCAACACTAGTTACCATGTTGACAGACGTCTGGTTCAGGTCACTGACCTTATTTGTT
Source organism: Branchiostoma belcheri (assembly GCF_001625305.1). Taxonomy (NCBI): domain Eukaryota; kingdom Metazoa; phylum Chordata; class Leptocardii; order Amphioxiformes; family Branchiostomatidae; genus Branchiostoma; species Branchiostoma belcheri. The sequence continues at coordinate 557,583 of NW_017802469.1, read as the reverse complement.
TGGAGAGGAAGAGGAAGAAGAAACGGAGCAAAAACAATATGTTTTCCTTCGGTAAACATAACTATAGATTTTGAGACTTTGAGACTTGACAAAACTAAACTAGATTTTTAGTTACTTTTCTAAGCAAAATTGCTGATTCAGATATTTTACAAACTATGACATTTTGAGACTAGACAAAACTAAACTAGATTCGTTAGCTACTATTCAATGGCTATGCAAAATGATGGTTCGAAAATATATGCAAGAGTCTGTTTGAAGTTTGTAGTTTTTTGCAGTCAAGAGAATTACTGCATACTGTTGCTACCCCCTACTTTGAAATGGGATGTCCCGTCACTAATATTGTTGAAAGAGATGGGACTACAGCACTGATTGCGGACACGCCCTTGTGACGTGATAGATGTCAGCTTCCAGGAAAATGAATAGAGGGACGGCGTGGGACGGACGTGTAGATTCCAGGAGGAAGTTGAATGGACCGGTGGCCATATAAAGGCCATGTTGATTTGATTATATGGATGGCATCCACGCGCGCATGAATTTTTGTCCGTTTCCAAAAAAAACGTTTTCGACCTTACTGTAAATCGCACAAAGCAGCTGCATGCAAAATGAACAAATATATGCCGTAAATTGCAAAACAAATATTGAAAATAATACTATTGTCTTTGCTTTCATTGTCAAAATGATACTAATGCCAAAATCAATTCCAAAGGAAAAGAAGAAAATGTGAAGAAATAAAAATTATTCGCCATACCATATTCTGGGTTTAGTCATTTGTTCAACCTTCATTGCTACGTCGATTTTATAATGGAGGCAACGTTGCCAAACTTTTTTTATTCGCACGCTCGCATCAGTTTCGGGGTTCCCAGAGGATGTCGTCCATATAACCAAATCAACATGGCCTAAAGCTAAGTCAACAAACTCTGACGAGTTCGGGTGGAACTTCGGCGGACACTTTTATGCCGAAGGTTTTTATTCGCACGCTCGCATCAGTTTTGGGGTTCCTAGACGATGTCATCCATATAATCAAATCAACATGGCCTAAAGCTAAGTCAACAAACTCTGACGAGTTCGGGTGGAACTTTGGCGGACACTTTTATGCCGAAAGTTTTTATTCGCGCGCTCGCATCAGTTTTGGGGTTCCCAGAGGATGGCATCCATATACTAGTAATCAAATCAACATGGCCTAAAGCTAAGTCAACAAACTCTGACGAGTTCGGGTGGAACTTTGGCGGACATTTTCATGCCGAAGGTTTTTATTCGCACGCTCGCGTCAGTTTTGGGGTTCCCAGATAATGTCATCCATACAATCAAATCAATATGGCCTAAAGCTAAGTGCACCAAACTCTGACGAGTTCGGTTGGAACTTTTAGCGGACACTTTTATGCCGAAGGTTTTTATTCGCACGCTCGCATCAGTTTTGGGGTTCCCAGAGGATGTCATCCATATTATCAAATCAACATGGCCTAAAGCTAAGTCAACAACAACAAACTCTGACGAGTTCGGGTGGAACTTTAGCGGACAATTTTTTTTCAAGTATTCGCACGCTCGCGTCAATTTTGGGGTTCACAGATGATGTCATCCATACGATCAAATCAACATGGCCTAAAGCTACCACAACAAACTCTGACGAGTTCGGTTGGAACTTTAGCGGACACTTTTACGAGTTAGAGGCGGGACTCTCCCCATAGATTTTCGGGGCTGCCCTCCACACTTCAGTAAAGATGCGATTGATATAAAGACGACACTAGGAGGTCTCTCGGACCTCGCAAAGATCTTACGACCGTGAACAGACAAAAGTTGCAAACTTTAGACGAAGATGAATCGTTGGGGAGTGGATACACGGGTGTCTATCTACTAAAGCCCAACCTCCTAGTCGTTTATATCAATTCCAAGGCGTTGGCAACATCTAGAAGATTGGAAAAACTTGCTTTGATAGATGTGTGCTGCAAGAAAGGAGATCCAAATATTAACGGCGCCCGTTTTGATGTGTGGATATTGTCAGGTATTATTTCCATAGATCACTTAGTGTTCCCGCTACGCTGCCGTAGAGAAATTTGTCTTTCCCTACAAGTGTTGGGGCGGCGCTACACAACTTGTTTCATATCACTACTGCGGGACATATTTATAAGTCATGCTACTAGTTATGAAGCAAGTTTAAACGGTAATTTCTAACACAAGAAATTGGACTCACCCAAATTTTTGACTGTACAACTCCAGTCTTTGTCAAGGAATGAGCAATCCACCGCTTCCGTGACGTCACGCAGAAACACACGTGACTCCGTGAGCAGTGGATCATAGGTTGCAGAAAGTCCGTGGCGCCTCCCGTCTCTGTTGAGGGATGGTTGTAATGCCCTGGTGTAGATGGCCTCTTTACTCATGCTACTAGTTGTATGGAACGAACAATGTAGGTGCACACTATTGTCTTTCATGGAAAACTCAAAATTTTGTAAAGTTTCATAAAGATTTAGTCTGAACAAGATTGATATAAGAGTTTATAACGGATTGACTGGTCGCAATTTATTTTGACTGATTCTACGTAATCATTATAAGTTACAACGAAATAAGATTGCATACAATGTAGACAATGATCTTCAATACAGAAAAGTACCAGAACAGAAAATGCAAAAAATGGACGCTTATCTGCAGTTCTCAGGAAGGGCGCTAGGACCAAATCGACCTTGACCTTCATCTTCCCATGACCTACCCACCTACTAAATATCATCAAAAGTTATCCATAGCATCTTGACTTATGCTGTTCAACGAAACACAAACGCACGCACAGACAGACATACGCACTGAAAACCACTCCTCCTTCATGGAGTTTTTAAAAATTGTAAAATTTTAGAAATCAGTAAAGAAATATACATCAATTGCTGGCAAATATGTCAAATTTATGAACATAACGTTGCAAGGTTATCCAAGTTCTTTTTACCCAAAGTTACCTAAGTTTTTTTTTTAATATTCTGAGTATATAGACTTTAACAGATGGGTTATTTTGTTGACAGTGTGTCTTTGCTTCATTTATAAACCACAATCCGTCCCAAAACATAAGATGGAGCGGTTGAATTCCTCCATTTGTACTCATCAGTGCCAAGTGTTGACATAACACATGCCCATGTCAGCCGCTTATGAATGAGTCTATTCCGGGAATGTTTGTTTAAGCTGGGGTATTTCTCATAGAAGTAATGACGGTCTGCTTTACGCTAATTTTGCGGCTGCCGGTTTTAGAAATAGAACTATTCTCAGAACGCTGTTGTAATATCTTGATTGTAGTGGGAGAATGTCAGGTTATATGGCAGTTTGGGTGGAAAATCTGGTAATTTTATTATCTAGAAACGGAGTTTTTTTTACAATGTTATGCAGTAGTTTCGGTATTTGATAATTTTGCTATTTAAAAACTGGCTTTTTTCACAATGTGATGTGGTAGCTTTGCTATAAGATTTAATCTTTTTATTTAGAAACGAGCCTTTTTTTACGATTTTATGTGGTAGCTAGTTTCGATATACAATGTGTTATTTTTCTCATCTGGAAACTTTTCTTCATAATGTTATGTGTTATGTTTCAAAATAGCTTTTTTTACACAATGTAATGTGGCATTTTAGCTGTGAATTTAATAATTTTGTTGTTTCGGAACGACATTTTTAAAGAGTAATTGAATACTTTAGCTGTGAAATTCTATAATTTTTCTCTTTTTAATTTTTTGATATTCTTTTAACTTTGCAATTTTGTAATTTTGTGTATTTTTTCATTTTTTTAAATTTTGTATCATTTTTTAACTTTTTATTTTTTTAATTTTTAATTTTTTATTTCTTATTTTTAATTTTTTTTCTATTTTTAATTTTTTTTTATTCTTGTACCAAATTTTTGTGGAGTTTTCTCCAGCGTGAACCCCTGTCGCCCTTCCGGCGTCATTCCCCGCGCGGCGCCCAGTCCTCGCCGCCTCCTTCCCCGAAGAAAAACTACCCTAAGCTAACTTAATCAACAGAATTTGTCAAACACGTCAAAAAGCCACTCACTCAGCACGCGTATCGACGTCTCTCGATAAAGACAAATGCATTCTCCATTGTAGTGTGGATAATACAAGCTATTCCATTAAGTTTGTAATATCGCAATTTTCCCCGCACCAAATCCCCGTGTAAGAGTGCTAATTATGACAAAAATTACAAATTGCCGCCGCCCGCTAGGCTTGGCGTGATGGAACGCGCGCGCAAATGAAAACATTATGAGTCTTTTAATTTATGGTCGGTGAGGGGAAGTTGTCGGGCGGGGAAACTCGCCGACTCACGCGGGCCGTAAAGCCGGTGAGTGCGGCAATGAGTCGCGCCGATAGCTCCCGCATATACATCACACGGCGAGGGGATGAGCCCGCTTTCTAAAGGGCCGTCCTACCCGGACACCGCCAAATCTCCCGGGTTAGTTTTATAGCCCATTCCCCCAGCGTAAACGCTGACTCTCGGCGGAAAGGGAAGCGGTTAATGCCGGTAGATAACTGACACGGAGACGCGGGAGGGATACTTTGGAACATTCCTCGCTGCCGATACGGGGCGCAGCGATTAAAGGATTTTTGCTAATGGGAAAAAAAGATGCGCTTTGGTGTCGCCTTGTCCCGGTGTATGCGTCTTGACGTAATATACAAGTTCTAAGCAAGTTGTAAAAAATAAGATGTTGTCAAGACGCTAAAGGAACTTTTGGAACCATAAAAGTTACCAAAGTTTATCGCCCATACATCCACCAATGAAAACTACATGTTGGCGATTGTGAAATCAGCACCAAGGACAGCAGCCAATGAAATCGTGCGCGGCTTTGTAGCCAATCAGCGACAAGAGTCGGCGTCCAATGAGCGTCGTTTTTAATCACGCGATGGAGATGCCTTCAACGTGATTGGTCCTTCAATGATTGTCAATAAACCAAATATATCCAACAAAAGAATTCCCTAATTGAGTTAAATATTACCTCTTCCTATTTTCTTACACAGAAGAAGTCATTGTTTTAGGGCATGAACTTAAAATAAACGTATTTTACTTAATATTTACATTAGCATGACACAGTAATAATAAAAACAACACATCACTGACTTTTCCCCATGACTGAATTGCCCCAATTAAACAAAACGTGCTAATAAACTGCCCAGTTTACTCATACTGCGGAGTGATTGCCGTTAATATTCCATCTGGCCGCTCTGGAAACTATTTTCCGGGAATTGATGGAGACATCTCCGAGTGTCAGAGTCGCCGGGTTCAGTATAATAGAGCCGCTCCGGAGAGACTTTACCGAAACACAAACATTAATTACATGGGGTATGTGTGGAACTCTTGCCCCGCGCCTGCTATAAACTGCCAATCATCACCCAACCGGAAACTACAATTACAGCGTTAATTACCTCGGCTTAATTGCATTACATTGTTGTTGAGGGGACGTTGATTATGTCATCCTTCCTCTAGCGTGGTATTAACAGATGTCGAGGGATTAGGCCGTTTTTAACGGCTTTTTTTTAAACTGGACTTTTAAATTTTAAAATATAACCGCCACCGAAACTTCACTCACATCTTTGTTGATTTTATCGTTATGATTTTAATCATTTTCTTTTTAGTTTTTGAAGTATGAGTTCAGTGATATCACTAATTATTTCATATTAAATATTTATATTGATTATTTTCACACCACGATAATTATATGATTTATAACAATTATGATTGAACGTTGATGTTTTTACATAAAATACGCCAGGCAGGGCTTATTTCTGTATATTGTTTTATTTTTGGGTGAAGGTATGATATTCGCATGTATGTAAGTTTGGATTGTTACAGTAATATTATCCTCCAAAATTAGTTTAATACGAAATTGTGGAAAGATTATTAGAAAATAATTCTTGCCTCTGAGCAATAAAGAAATCGTAGTTTTGAAGAATGGGTCGCCAACTTATTTTTACTGCTCAATAAATAAAGTACTGATTACATACATCAAAATATAGACCATCCCTCTATCATTTTTCATGTGGACGCGTTTATTTGATAATTCAATAAAGCAAACTTGTAGGCAAAAGATATTATATTACCTACGCGTAGTGGGATAGTTTATATGCTTAATATAAACTTAATATCTGTGAATTCAATATAAAACATTATCAGTTCCCAAATTTTAGGGTTCATATGATTCTGATCCTTGACTTTTTCTAGATCTATTGTTTCTTACTTTTTGTGTTTTTTGTTTTCAGGAGTTTGTTTCATAAGGTGGGGTAATTATTATTTATGGGTTTTCGTTCCCTTGTCTTGTTCTGTAGGACTGAAATTGGTTCTGAGTGAGAGACGCTGACTCCGGCCGCAAATTGGAACTAATGTCACACCAACACAGCCGTGCAATGGAAAAAGTGAGTACTTAATTCACAGGATGAAGATTCATGACTTCGCGTACAGAGTGGACCGTAATCATAGCCCGTTATTCGTCACTTCAGTCCAATTTCCCGCAATTATTCTGACGTTTTGATACACGACCGCCCGCCGAAACCTAACGACTTTTTGATATACATTTTTCAATTGTGTAATACTGGTCATTATATGACATTTATACAAGCACAGGCCACAAATTCCTTTTTACTCGCACACTTAATATCTTTCAATTACTGGTGCGGCCAATTTTCAACTTGTTACTTTTCAGTTTTACCACTATATGTTTTTGAAGCACATTTTTTAGCAATGATACAATGCTTTGCACAAATAATGAAACGGAGCTATAATATTTTTTCTATTATTTTTTCACACTTAATATCTTTCAATTACTGGTGCGGCCAATTTTCAACTTGTTACTTTTCAGTTTTACCACTATATGTTTTTGAAGCACCTTTTTTAGCAATGATACAATGCTTTGCACATATAATGAAACGAAGCTATAATATTTTTTCTAAAACTCTAATTTCATGTTTCATACACCGGAAAAATGTACGATTTGAACTGAAATTGGGACTTTAGTTATGAGGCATTGTTTTACCATCTTTGATCATATCAAGCAGCTCTCAAGTGTAGTTTCTAGTGTAGTCTCTACCTCAACTCTTCAGATTCTGACAAAATCACTAAGAATTGGCCCAAAAAGGAATAATTTTATGGGAAAAATAGCCAACATTTGAGCTACATGCAATTTCCAGACAAAACCATGGCTGCCTAACTCCTCTTGAAAATTATTCACCTTGTTTCGCTAAATTTTAGCAGCCGAAGACGCCTGGTAGAGACTAGTTCCGTGGACTGTTACGTTGTGGGTGGTTGTCGCAAGATTTTGATGTGGAATTTTCAAGTAAGACATTGACACAATCAACCGCCGACAAGGACCTACGACTGCATTTTTGTCGTAACAAAACTGCTGAATTTTCAACGACACGTTCACGATTGTCGCAAGAATTCCCTCGTAGTCGTACAACGATGGTACGATAGTTGTAAAACTGTGACACAACCAACCCTCGACAAGGAGCTACGGCCGCATTTTTGTCGTAAGAAAACTGCTGAATTTTCAACGACACGTTCACGACAGTCGCAATAATTCTTTTGATTCGCAGTCGTACAACGATTGTACGATAGTTGTAAAACTGTGACAGAGCAACCGCCAAGAACGATCTAAGACTGCTTTTTTGTCGTAACAAAAAGCTGTATTTTCTACGACACGTCTACGACAGTCCCAAGAATTCCCTCGATTCGCAGTCGTAGAACGATTGTACGATAGTTGTAAAACTAAAGAACACGGTTCTCTGTTGTCTGCCCGTCCGTACTAGTCTCTACCAGACTAACTACCCTGGATATATACAGGAGAATATTTGCCAGGGGAGTTTGGCCGCCTTGGCGTTTGACTGGCCGCTAAATAAGGGAAAGAAACAACCTTCCCGCGGCCGGACTGCCATGGCCAATTTCACTCTCCTTTTTGCCGAATTCTACGATCCGTATTTCCGTAGAAAGGCCTGGTGGAGGCTACGCCCGTACGTGGTGTGAGGTGTGACCGGGCGGCTGTCCGGTGCAGCCCGGGGATTACAGCCTGCCATCCCGCCCGTCTCCCCGCCGCGCTGCGCCGCCTCCCTACCAGAACGCACACATCTGTCCCCAGCACGCCCGCCTGGGAGACGTAAATCCCGCCTGAGCTCTTCATTTCCACGCTTCCTGAGGCACCGGAGCCGCGTGGATTCCGGATTACAGCCGCCTGGATTCCGGATTACAGCCGTGTGCATTCCGGATTACATCCCTGTGGATTCCGGATTACAGACTCCGGAGTGATGATGACGTTGACAACCGGAAACATTAACTGTGTCAAATTTACACCTGTTTTTCGCTATATTGATGTTAAATGTTAGGTAGCTATAGATAGCATATACAAAATTGTATGTATATCATCAGAATTGCATACGTTCTCTACAATTGGGTTACACAATACATGCTAGTATACAATGAACTTCAATTTAAGGGGAAAAGTTTCAAAAGAAACAAAAAACGTAGGGAGGCAGTGAAACTGTAGCTATTTTGTTGTTGATTTGTTTGTTTGTTTGTTTGTTTGTTTGTCCTTTGAGCATTTTCTCTGTGCAGAGGTGTCTAGTCTAGTATAGTGACGAAAACTAACTATTTGAGAACAAATACCTCTGATATGATAATATACGCCGTGCATGTAGAACACTAGATATATGTATATAATATATGTATACATACATTTCGTTCCTATTCCTCTTGGGACCTGTAGATATTTTTACCGATCGAAGGAAACATTCCTTAATAGATATGAACGAGAGGAGAAGTGTAGCGAAACTTTCAATAAGTAGTCTCGACCAGGCTAAAAAGCGCGGGTTCAAAAAGGTAAAATTTAGTGGCCGAAACGTCCACCGCATGTGGCCGAAATGTCATGAAACGTCCATGGCCGAAACGTCCATGGGCCGAAATGTTGGAGTCCATGCCCGTAGCCAGGGGGGGTTCGGGGGTTCGGAAGAACCCCCCACAAGGCTCAAAGGTCCACTTTTTGGTCCACTTTTTATCTAAAGGTCCAAGATTTCTCTTTAGATGGACTGATTCATATCATCAACTTGCATGGAATCGTATAAAACTGCTCCCTTTGTCATTGCATAAAAAGTTATCTCTGATTTTTTTTCTCTCTGAAATTCTCTCAAAAACGCATGAAATGCCATTTCAGAAGGTTCATTTTTCAAAATTTCCCGGGGGAGCATGCCCCCGGACCCCCCTAGGAACCTCGCACCTTCGGCGCTCGCTGGTCCCTCAAACAGTGGGAAGAACCCCCCCCCCCCCAATTCAAAATCCTGGCTACGGGCATGTGTCTTGCTTTAATACAAGGCCTGGTGGAGGCTACGGAATAACCCCGGTAGCGGCGGGACAGGGTACCGGGGCGGGCCCGCACGCCAGGCGGCGCGAGCGGTGACACGCGGCGGGCGGAAATGGAGAATAATGCGCCGCGCTCGCCGCCGCGTGTCTGCGGAACCGTTCCCTCATTTCTCCGCCTCATTACTTCAATTGATGAAATTTGCCGTTGCAGTTCAACAGCCGAAGGTTAAGGTCCTCGCTAGCGTCTGGTTTTTATTTTTTACTCCGCTGGGAAAGGAATATGGAGTAACAAAATTACCGAACTCTAAGCGCGTGGCTACCTTCATATACACTGTCACAAAAAAAAATTCGTTAAAGGCACTCAATGCAATTTCAGGGCAGCAAAACTGGAAATATTTTGAACAAGGCAATTTTTGTGATATTGATACATAATGTCTCACATTAGCACATTTCAATCAGTATTTCATACTTTGGGTATTTAAAACTGAAGAAACAAGCCCCAAGATGAGTCCTTTATTTTATGGGTGGTACCCTAAAAATCAATCCAGGTCCTTCCAGTAACCGTTTTTTGTCAGAATTTGAGGCATTTTTGTTCCATGAATGTTGATATACATTAATTAAATAGTTGTTTATTTGCAAAATCATGCCCGAAGGCTAATTGCGTGTACAGTCAATTATACAGAAACAGGAGACAGGTAACAATCTGTCTGGAAAAACCTCTACTTCTACTACTACTCTAGCTATTAAGGGGTTCGACTTCTTCTTTGAAGGCAGTGGATAATGAATAGTCCCACATTCTGCATAATTAGTGGGTTTTGTGATCTTAGTAGAAATGTAGTCTTTTGGTGATCTTCTAAATGACGAAATGATGGAGAGATTGTTGTAACTGTCTGAAATAATCTGTTTCTTTCGGTCTCATAGTGAGGACACTGGCTAACAAAATGTATTTCATTTTCCACTGCATTCATTGTACAATATTTACATAATCTCTCGTGCACAGGTAGTTTTCTATAGCGGCCTTTTTCTATCTCTAGTGGATGCGCACTTATTCTAATCTTACACATGGCAGCTCGTTCGTCGAATTCATTGTGGTATAGATATTTTTCCATGAAGTATTCGGATTTGACGGTCTTGTAAAATCTTAGCTTGCCGTTATCTACAGACAATTGGTGAAAGAACGTTTGAACATACATATCAGTTAGTCTTCTCTTCAACAATGTACATATACTCTTGTTGTCTAAAGTACAGTGGTTGGTGTTCCATAAAAAGAATAGCCTGCATTGTTAATTATTTCTTTGACATGGTGTAGCCAACTTTTCTTACCACTATTTCCTATATTGTGTTGCTGACAGAGTAATGCATCTACTTGTAAGGGGTGTGTGAAAGTGTCCAGTTGTTTGAGTCTTAACCAGTATTTAACTACACGGACGGATACATCTATATCTGTTGGGAACAACCCAAGTTCTGCCCTACTTGCTAGGTTACTAGAATTCCTGTGCACACCAAGAATATTTTTACAGAAGCGGTTCTGAGTTATCTCTACAGGACAATTGTCATTTGAATAATCTTTACCCCAGATCTCACAGGCGTATAACATTATAGATTTGATGCACGCATCAAAGAGTTTGAGTAAGGCCTTGGGGGACAAAGAGGTGCGGATGAGGGGTTTAAGACTAAATATTGCTTTACGAGCTTTTAAAGATAATTGTTTTTTGGCTAAAGAATAACTGCCAGACGAAGACATAATTATACCTAGGTAGGTATATGAGCTTGTGATTTGGATACATTGGGACAGTGTTGTTTCAACTTAGTATGTAGATAAATGACTAGAATACTAGTATTGACTTTGAAAAATCAGGTTTCCTAGCCCTAAAAACTGCACTTAAAGTCCTACAGCGATATGACTCTTCAAAAGGCGTTCTCATAACAAAAACTATATGTATAACGCAAAATACCTTTGTTTCGTGTATGTATCAATCATTTAATATAGTAACACATCGTCCTAGTTAGGGACCCCCCCCCGTGCTTGAGAGTTTCTCATTTGCATAATTTATGGAATAACCGTTGGAAAGAAGGATGCGTTTGAATGACGAGGATGGGGAGTGTGAAATTGGCTAACTCAGCAACAACTTGGGCTTACCACGGATTAAATTGGGTACTTTTCACTGCCATTTATCTAGATTTACTTAATTATAATCTCTTTATCCATCCGTTCACTGCAAAGCATGTACAGGTAGTTTTAGTTGTGAATCTGTTCAGTTTTGTTTAATATTAAGACACTTTTATGTTGCTCAATGATTTTTTTTTTCAATTGGGCGACATACTAGTTAAAAAAAGGTTTGTCTGTGTTGTTGTTTGGTATTTACTTTTTACTTTTGAAACATCGAATCTAATACTTTGTCTTTCTGGGTTAAACAGATTGGAACTTGTAATCATTACTCGCGATCTTGTTCATTCTTGAGCTTTTTTTACGCACTTTTCTCTCTGACACACACAGACACAGGCACTCTCTCTGACTCTCTCTTTCTGGCACTCTCTCTCTCTTTCTTATCCCTGTCTCTCTCTCTCTCTGTCTCTCTCTCTGTCTCTCTCTTTCTCTCTATCTCTCTCTGTCTGTCTGTCTCTCTGTCTGTCTCTCTCTGTCTCTCTCTCTGTCTCTGTCTCTCTGTCTCTGTCTCTGTCTGTCTGTCTCTCTCTCTGTCTCTCTCTCTGTCTCTCTCTGTCTCTCTCTGTCTCTCTGTCTCTATCTGTCTCTGTCTCTCTCTGTCTCTCTCTCTCTGTCTCTCTCTGTCTCTCTGTCTCTATCTGTCTCTGTCTGTCTCTCTCTGTCTCTCTCTCTGTCTCTCTCTGTCTCTGTCTCTATCTGTCTCTCTCTGTCTCTCTCTCTCTGTCTCTCTCTGTCTCTCTGTCTCTATCTGTCTCTGTCTGTCTCTCTCTGTCTCTCTGTCTGTCTCTCTCTGTCTCTGTCTCTCTGTCTCTCTCTTGCTCTCTCTCTAACATACACTACACGTGTTCTGTATTTGTATGAAAGTATTTCAACTGAAAAAACACAAAAGAACAAAGTAGTTCACGAAAGTTTCTAAAAAAAACAACAAAAGAACAAAGTAGTTGACGAAAGTTTCTGTGAACAAACGCAGGTTGTCGTCTCTCCCCACAGATGTTATTTATGACCGGACTTCTCTCCTAACTAGTCGGATATAACCATTGAAATAAACTCTCCCATAAGATAGCAGTAAAATTAACGCGACGTAATAAAACCGTGGGTAGGTGATTACCAAAACGGTTGGTGGAATATGAAGATTTATGAACCTTTGGCAAAATGAGCGAAATTGGCTCACAAGATATTGCGTCGTCCTCGGCGAAATATATTAGCTTTGAAGACGGCCATTTTTCTTTGTTTGTGTCACAATCTGTGACATCAACAAAACAGACACAGGTATGCATATTGATGAAGTGGGGACGATATTGGAAGTGGCTGGGGCTGATTTCAGTAACACGTACTTGAAATTGGGAATCATCTTCGCAGAGCGACATCTAGCGACTTTTGTGATATTGCATCTTTGATGAATCGCCAGTTTTCAGTTCTTATTCACTGTCTCAAATAAGACTCAGACACATTTATGATAACTCTTAATAATCTGATTCAAAAAGCTCTATAGTTCTAATAATCATAACCTAAATTATATTTTCACGTTCTTTCTCAGCACTCAAAATGAATATTCGGATGATGTGGAATTGTTTGAAATAATCTAATTTCTTCTAATTTACTGAAAACAAATAAAGTAATGTTCAGAAAAAGGATATTGTTCACACATCTTTACTGACGAATTTTGAAATTATGTATAACCTCAACAAATGGAAATATAGAAATATAGATCATTTCTTTGTTACAATTACAACTTAAAATAATTGTTGACAATTCATAAAAAAGAAATTCTCTTTTAATAAACTTTTATTTAGATTTGAAAACCTCACATGCTTCAGTATTGCTACTGAATATAATATATATATATATACTTTCAATGTATTTTACGATCTTATTGTAACTATATAATTGATATGTTTATTCAATGGCAGAAACCCACACGCACCCACACATTTAAATAAAAATTGTTCGACAAATACAAGAGCTATCAATGGCAGAAATAACATTATATTCTACACCCTATTTAGTTTCAATGTATATATGCCTCCTTTTCTAAACACCAAGCAATACTAGGAATACATGTCAAATAGAAACTACGTCCTCTGTACGTGCTATACACACTCTGTCAAACCCACACGCACCCACACATTTAAATAAAAATTGTTCGACAAATACAAGAGCTATCAATGGCAGAAATAACATTATATTCTACACCCACCCTATTGAGTGTTCAATGTATATATGCCTCCCTTTCTAAACACTAAGAAATACTAGGAATACATGTCAGATATAGAAACTATATCCCCCACGCTATACACACTCAGTCAAACCCACACGCACCCACACATTTAAATAAAAATTGTTCGGACAAATACAAGAGCTATCAATGGCAGAAATAACATTATATTCCAGACCCTATTTAGTTTTCAATGTATATGCCTCCCTGTCTAAACAGCAATACTAGGAATACATGTCAGATATAGAAACCATATCCCCCACGCTATACACACACACTCAAACCCACACGCACCCACACATTTAAATAAAAATTGTTCGACAAATACAAGAGCTATCAATGGCAGAAATAACATTATATTCTATACCCTATTTAGTTTTCAATGTATATGCCTCCCTTTCTAAACACTATGCAATACTAGGAATACAAGTCAGATATAGAAACTATATCCCCCACGCTATACACACTCAGTCAAACCCACACGCACCCACACATTTAAATAAAAATTGTTCGGACAAATACAAGAGCTATCAATGGCAGAAATAACATTATATTCCAGACCCTATTTAGTTTTCAATGTATATGCCTCCCTGTCTAAACACTAATACTAGGAATACATGTCAGATATAGAAACCATATCCCCCACGCTATACACACTCAGTCAAACCCACACGCACCCACACATTTAAATAAAAATTGTTCGACAAATACAAGAGCTATCAATGGCAGAAATAACATTATATTCTACACCGTATTTAGTTTCAATGTATATATGCCTCCCTTTCTTAACATTAAGCAATACTAGGAATACAAGTCAAATAGAAACTACGTCCTCCGTACGTGCTATACACACTCTGTCAAACCCACACGCACCCACACATTTAAATAAAAATTGTTCGACAAATACAAGAGCTATCTTAGGGAAATTGCAATGAGACAGATCCGCAAGATAGAATTTACATACATATGGACCGGGACCTCTCTGGCGGCGTCAAACAAATATTAGGACGACTCAAAACATATATGAAAGCGCTCTAACCTTTCGCTAGGGAACTTAGCAAGTTAACTTTCTACATTGTTAAGTGCCCTGGGGAATTTCCCCCAATAAAATGTGTATCTAACAAGGATACCCCTCGGGAATATGGACTAAGATGTCCAATTTGTTTGCTGAGTGGTTGAATAATTTACGGTGAAGAGAGTTCAAGCAGTCCAATCTCTGCACCCAGACTCGTTATTCATATGTGCTTAAGATTCATCTATCTATCTAGACTTAGACTTAAAGGCGCACAGTGCAGTTTTTAGGGCTTGGAAACCCGATTTTTCACTATATTCTTGTCATTTATCTACTCAGTTGAAACCACACTATTCCAATGTATATTGAACCTCCTGGAGTAAAAAATTCCCAAATTTTGACGGAAAATGGTTACTGGAAGGGCCCTGTGCTGATCTATCTATCTAGACTTAGACTTAAAGGCATCCAGTGCAGTTTTTATGGCTTGGTAACCCGATTTTTTTCACTATATTCTAGTCATTTATCTACATACTCAGTTGAAATCACACTATTTCAATGTATATTGAACTTCGTGGAGTAAAAATTCCCAAATTTTGACGGAAAATGGTTACTGGAAGGACCCTGGGCTGATCTATCTATCTAGACTTAGACTTA